>NW_005364596.1:3468954-3474572 GCF_000412655.1 Myotis brandtii
GGGGAGCAGGCCTAAGCCAGCAAGTGGTCACCCCCAAGGGGTCCCAGACTACGAAAGGGCACAGGCCGGGCTGAAGGACCCCCCTACCCCCGAGTGCACAAATTTTTGTGCACCGGGCCTCTAGTATAAGATATAATAGTAATCATTTAAAAAATATGTGGTCATATATCCTTTGAAAACAGTCTGGAAACAAATCCTTAAAATCTCCCATAGATGTACCAAAATAGTGACTAGGATGGCCCTATTGACATTCATTAGAGGGGGAATCTCTGGTATAGTGGCTCTCACTTATTTTTTGATTATCATAGCTTAGAGCTGTGGGTTATGATATTCTTTATATAATCTGTACAGGCATACCTCAGAGATAATTGTGAGACCACCGTAATTTAATATCACAATAAAGAGTCACATGAATATTTTTTGTCTTCTACTACACAGAAAAGTAATGTGTGCACTATACTGTAGTTTATTAAATGTACAATAGCATTATGTCTAAAAACACCCCAGTGTACTTAACTAAATTAAAAAATACTTTATTGCTAAAAATGCTAACCATGATCTGATCTTGTTGGAAAATGGCGCTGATAGACTTGCTCAACATAGGGTTGCCATAGACCTTCAATTCATGAAACGCACACACACACACACAAACACACACAACAACAACAACCCATAATATCTGCAAAGCATAGTAAAGTGCAATAAAATGACTGTGCCTGTATTCTTGCTTTTTGTACTCTTATATATCTACTTCAGTTAGATATTACGAATATCCAACTGTTTTTGTGTTGCGAGGAATGAATGAATGGGATAATGTACATCAGTTAGCACATTGCGTAGCTTGTGATAATACATGGTAATTCGCATCAGCTGCCTTAAAAACACTCACAAAGTACCTTTGCTGCAAGTTTTCAATATCCCTAGGATTCTGTCCCCACACCAAGGGGGCTGCCTACACCTCAAAGCTGCCTGTCAGTCAGTGTGAAGTCCTAGAATTTTGGTTTGGACAGAGAGCCTGGAATGACCTCTTCCCTAACAAACTTCATATCAGAGCATATATCCTCCGATTTGGAAGGCTCTTTGGTGTTTGATAGCACATAAAAAATATGAAGATCAATAATAAATAAAAGGAAAATGAAATTAACTCCTTTTTGAGTGCCTGTTAATGTGTCACACATTGAACAGATTCTTTGCATCCATTGTATAACCTCCTCCCCACAGCAGCTCCGATGGGTTTTATTCCCACTGAACGATGAGGTTAGTGAAGCTCCGAGCAGGTTAGTAGTTATAATGGGGATAGTAGATTTAAAAAATA
The DNA here is from genome assembly GCF_000412655.1 of Myotis brandtii. Taxonomy (NCBI): domain Eukaryota; kingdom Metazoa; phylum Chordata; class Mammalia; order Chiroptera; family Vespertilionidae; genus Myotis; species Myotis brandtii. Next base: position 3,470,270 of record NW_005364596.1, read on the forward strand.
TATATATATTTTTATTGATTTTAGAGAGGAAGGGAGAGGGAAGGAAACATTAATGATGAGAGAGAATCATTGATCAGCTGCCTCCTGCACGCCCCCTACTGGGGATCGAGTTCGAAACCCAGGCATGTGCCCTTGACCGGAATCGAACTCAGGACCCTTCAGTTCGTAGGCCAACACTCTATACATTGAGCCATATCAGCTAGGGCAGGGAAAGTAGATTTTATTTGGGAATTATTACCATAGAGGAAAAGAGACCTCAGGGTAGAATGGGGCTCAGTTCTAAATATGGCATAGACAGACAGGTGGGGGGAATTATAGCCAAAGAGTGGGTGGGGGTTATGGATGGAAAACTAGTAAGAGGCAACATTGGAAAGAACAGTCAAGGGATGATTCTGGTTAAACAGACCAAGCAGGATTCTTGCTGAAAGTGGGCCAGTCTGACCAAGTATCACGTGGGGGATGGAAGTAGGGGATGAAGAACTGGATCAGATACGATGGATGAGGAATTCAGTTAGCAAGACTTTTGCTACAGCTGGGCATTTCAGGCCCGACAAAGATGCACACTGAAGGTCAAGGCCTGGAGGGCTTCGAAGAGCCTGACTAGAGTTAGGTCAAGGAGAGTGTGTCAGATCCTGCATCCAGCAAGATGCAGAAGGGGGCCTGTGTGTTCTGTTGGCCTGTGCAACTTGCTCTGTGGAAGCCCCCAAGGGGTCTGTGCCTTGGCAGTTGGTGGAAGGGCATGGAATCTCGGTGCCTGCACAGAGCTCGCAGGGCTTAGAGAGCTATAAAGGCACCTCGAGTTGTATCTCGCAGGCCATGCCTGTCTGGAGTGTCAGGAATAGGCTTAGAGGTGCAGTTCTTGTCAGGAAGCATCAGGTCTGGTGCGTGAGTAAAAGGAACTTTTAAAGAGCAAAGTGTAGGCATACTAGTAAACATCTTCATATTTTAAACTACTAAGTGTTTTAATGTTTATGACCTCACAGGATTTAAACTGAGATTGAGCGGCTTATGAAAACTATCCATTTCTCTTTCTCAACCACCTCACTTGTTTGACTTATTTGGCTTAGTTACATCCTTAAATGAATGTTTTGTTTTGTTTTGTTTTTGGTAATAAACAAAAAGGACACCACTCATTTTTTTGTAGCTTTTCCAGTGACATCAGGAAAGAGTCTGCCAGTAATGCTTATTTGCCAACTAATAATAAAATAAAAACAGTGACTCTTCCTTTATTCATTTTCTGTAGGTCATTTAGAAGGCATTGGTACCAGATTTGTTTCCCCTGCACAAATGCTTTTCAGAACAATGAGCAGCTGTCAAGCCTGTTTGGTTATCACCAGGTTGTCCCTGACTTTCCAGTCTGTAAAGATTTAACAGCTTGATTCCTAAGTTCCATTTTAGGAATTGGGTGGGTGGGGAGGGAGAGTTGCTTTTCTAATGCCAAAAAGGTGTTATGTTTATATTTTTGTGAGGTATTAATTGCCTGTAGAAGTCGTGTTTGTCCCTTCTACCAGATTACTAAATCTCTTTTTGTAAAGGATGAGAATGCTTTCTAATACCTGTTAACGTGAAAGTTAGATGTATTTTGGAATGTGGATATGTACAACTAGCAGTTATAATCTGGTTTAAGATCTTCAGATGAGAACTGCCAGTTGAATTTGGAGAAAACACATTGTTGGAGGGAAGAACTTTTCTTTGCCATGAAAGCTACCCATGCCTTGTTAAATGACCCTTTAAGAGAGACTGATTCTGTGTAAGTGAGCAGGTGCCCTTAAACAAAGATGGTAGGAACATACAGTAGTCCCCTTTATCCTCGGGGGATGTGCCCCAGTGGATGCCTGAAATCATGAATAGGGCTGAGCCTTATATATACTAACTATAGGCTCGGTGCACGAGATTTGTGCACTCGGGGGGGAGGGGGGTCGCTCAGCCCCGCCTGTGCTCTCTTGCAGTCCAGGAGCCCTTGGGGGATGTCCGACTGACGGCTTAGGCCTAAGTCGTCAGTCGGACATCTTTAGTGTTGCTGTGGAGGCGGGAGAGGCTCCCGCTACTGCCACTGCGGCTGAGCGGCACTTCCCCTGTGGGAGTGCACTGACCACCAGGGGGCAGCTCCTGCGCGGAGCATCTGCCCCCTGGTGGTCAGTGCACGTTATAGCGCATGGTCGTTTCGCCATTCAGTCGATTTGCTTATTAGCCTTTTATTACATAGGATAGGATTTTTTTCCTATACCTATATACGGTTTCACTTAAAGGAAGTGTTATCAGTGGGGTGTCCTCTATGTCCCCACTGGTTGCTGGTGGAAGTGAGCTTCTTTGGGTGCCACTGGAATAAGAATTTCTGGAGGCCCCCATGGGAGGATGAGGTATCATGGAAAGTTTTATTTCTGTGGAATCAAACCCCCGAGTTTCCAAGTTCTATCTCCCTCTGCCCTGCCAAGGAAAAAGTCCAGATGTGTCTTCATCAGGGCTGGGATTAAAGCCATTGCCCAGAGTTTCCGTTCCATGTTTGCACAGTTGAGTCCAGCATCTGGCTAGATGAGCTTGTGTTCACAGCTGTAGTCCATTGGCTGTGGGGTGCATGGCCATGGGCTATGCAGCTCCTGGGGCCACATGGCTATGGAGGAAACAGGGGTGATTACAAGGAAGCAGGAACAAAGCCACAGAACAAGAGAGAAACAAAAGATTCTAGAGAGAATTTCTTTGTCTGTGCATTTTAACCTTCTAAGATTTTGTGTGCTTGCAGTGGCTCCATCCCCTCTAGCCAGTTATCTTTTTTCCAGCTTAGACTGGCAGGTAAACATCTTCCCTACATTACCCAGATGTTACTGCCCATGTGTCCATCTTCCTCATTGTTGGACCCCTTTCCCCAGTGATTTGCAGGGAATGGATTGGTGGTTCCCTGGGGAGTGTGATGTTGTAGCTTCCTGGTGAAGTTGCCCAGATGACCATGTTTATAATGTCTGGCCTTCCCTTTGCTACTTTGCTATTCTATATAATAAAGAGCTAATATGCTAATGGTCGTGACGCCCTCACACCGTAACCACCGTTCAGCAGGAGGCTGCATGCGTGGCAGGGCGGAGCCGCCGCATTGCTCCAGAGACGGGGCGAAAGCAAGGAGGTGCCTGGAGGAGGTGGGACCAGCCCGAGGCAACTCATGGGACCAAGGGTGGAGCTTGAAGCGGCCAGAGAAGGCTGGAGGGATCAGGGGCGGGGCCAGGTGTGCTCAAGCTCTGGGTGGAGAGGTTAGGATGTCAAGGCGGGGCAGCAAGCAGGTGGGTGGAGTGCACGCAGGTGGGCGAGGCTGTGCGATTTCACGCGCAGGGTCACTAGTTATTAATATTAAAACTAGCTAGCCCAAACTGGTTTGGCTCAGTGGATAGAGCGTTGGCCTGTGGACTCAAGGGTCCCAGGTTCGATTCCTGTCAAGGGCATGTACCTTGGTTGCAGGCTCATCCCCACCAGGGAGTGTGCAGGAGGCAGCTGATTGATATTTCTCTCTCATCGATGTTTCTAACTCTCTATCCCTCTCCCTTCCTCTCTGTAAAAAATCAATAAAATATATTAAAAAACAAACAAACAAAAAAAACAACTAGCTAATTACAATGTTAACAGAAGCACCTTCTCTTTGGCATATCCAGTTTGCCAGCATCACTACTCTTGCACTTTGGGGCCATCATTAATTAAAATACTTAAATTTTACTTAGTTACTTGAACACAAGCAGTATGGTACTATGACAGCTGATCCGATAACTGAGATGGTTAGTAAGTGGCTAACAGGCAGGGAGCCTGTACAACATGGAGATTTTGGACAAAGGGATTTATGTCCTTGGAGGGATGGAGTGGGAGAGCATGAGGTTTCATCACACTGGTCAGAATGGAATGGGGCACCAAACCATTTATTTCTGGAATTTTTCACTTAATATTTTCAGACTGTGGTGGACTGCAAGTAACTGAAACCACAGAAAACAAAGCCTTAGATAAGGTGGGGCACTAGGTGTTAGACTGCTAGAGTCAGTCTGGACCTCAGTTCAGCAACCTTGGTACTTAAATTCTGGCTAAGAAAGAATTCAGAGCTAAGACTCAAACTATAAGAGAAAGTTTATTTAGAAAGTCACAGAGGTAGAAGAAGTGAGCTGTAGCAGAAATGGGCTCAGGAAACAACATGCAGAGGCAAAAGAAGGGCCCTGAGAGCTTAGGAGAGAGAGAGAAGGAAAATACTCCTGGGAGAAGGGGGTGGGGAGAGGCATGGTGTGCTCCATAGATGGGTCCTCCATTTTAAGGGCTGTTAAGAGTGGGGATTTTAGGG
>NW_005364596.1:3475684-3490561 GCF_000412655.1 Myotis brandtii
AGCAGCAGCAGTGCGCAGGGCCACTAGTATCTCAATAAAATTGGAAAAAAATTGGATTTGAGATTTTTGGATAAGCAATTTTGAGTCAGAACCATAAAAAAATTTTAGATCTGGCGATTTATTTTGAAAGTAATTATTGGGATCTGTATAGTCCGATATTTTATATACTTTTAGCTTGAGAACTGAAATGACTACTTTAATTCAGAGATATTGTAGATTTTACAGGTGTTTTAGGATGCTTCTCATGGGGGAAGACTGTACTTTTTCTTTCTCCTGATTTTTCTATAGATTTTCAGCTCAAAATCTGTTGTTATTAAAGCAGCATCAGGTTTTAATATTTTCTGTTAGCCTGGTTTTTCTACAGTTAGGTAATCTATACTATTTCTTCCCTAAGTACACTAACTTGTATTTTCTCTCCTACTCTGATGTCCTGTCTTGTAGGCCTTGATGCAGTTTAAGTAGCTCTGTCAGCTTGAAGACCTTACAGTGATTGCTACTGCTGAGAAATCAAGAGGCGCAGGCAGTTATGATCTGGGAATTTATAGAAAATAGATTAATACTAGAGTGATGTGCTAATGTAATGTACAAAGAAGGGAAGGGTATTTTGACATGGAATTCCTAAGATGAATGGAGGTATTGATTTTTTTACCCAACAAGAATAGGTAATGGATATAACTTTCTAAAGAATTTTAGTAGTGTTAAAATAAATGCACTTTTGATAGTTTGGAAAAGGAAATGTGCACATTTACATTAAAAATGTTTCTGTGCCTGAAGTTCTTTTATAAACCAATTGAGTATCAGTGTTTTGCCTTACAGAATGTTGACTTTAATAAAATTTTTTACACTTAAATAAAATAAAATTTTGGTGTGAATATATAAAGAAATTGGTCAGTTTAGCTGGATTAAAAAAATTATTTATTATCCTCAGTATTTTAAATTGAGAAAAATTGAAAATACATATGCAGTTTGATAAGGCAATTCTCAGACCTTATTGAAGGTGAAGTGAGATAATTATTGAATGACAGTATTAGTTAGCACTTGGCATTTGTATTCAGTCCTCCTATCATCCCCTGCAACCTGGGCTTGTGCCCTGACTGGGAATCAACCAGCAACCTTTTGGTGCACTGGACAATGCCTAAACAACTGAGCTACACCATCCACGGCTGATTTTCCTGTATTTTTTAATCACTGCACAGTTTTCTAGTGCTAGGAAATTAATTTAATCAACAGCCACACCCTATTGAAGGAGATTTGGGTTGTTTTCTGTCATTTGTTGTTAACAATTCTGTGATGAATCCTGAAATGAACATCTTTGCATACTGTTCTCAATTTCTGGAATTGCTTAGGTTTTTGACATGCCTTTCAGAAATTTTATACCACTTTTCATTCACATAAGCAGAGTAAAAGAGTATAATATTTAGGCAGGTGGTCACTGTGCATGTAGATGTCTGCTTTATCACCAAGTTTGAATCTCTGGAGCCCATCACAGGTCTTTGTGACTAACACTATACCCAGAGAGGGGTATTTATTGAGCCAGGTGTTTTCTCTGCTATCCTGTGTCTTTAAGTCCTAGAAATACCACAGTTTCCAAACAATTCAATTATTGTACTATTTGGGGTTATAGAGTATTTTAAAGTTTTGTTATATAAATTAATGTTTGTTACATAACAATTAGTTTTATGACTTCCGTATATAGATTGTTCTTTCAATAGGGATGAGTTACTCCCAGTATATACATTTTTGTTAATGGTTTTGATTATATTTAAAATGTTAACTCACTGGTCACTTCTGATTGTTTCTTGTTTTCTTTTAATTTGGCTAATAAAAACGGTTTCTAGGAAGTGGGAAATATATAGAAGAAAATAGTCCTTTTGTCTTCCACCTATCTCCTTTAATTAGTCTACTTTTAAGTGCAACTTTAGACTAAATAAGTCACTGATTTCAGATATTGGATAAAGATCTTCTTGCCTTTTGTCTAATGACAAAAAGAGAATAATTTCAGTGAAGAGGTTTCCGTTTTAATTTTTTATTTTGGCTTATATTAAGTTGTATTTAAATGAGTGAAGATCAGCAAATATATGCCATATTAATACTTGCGGCTAAAATACCATCTACAAGTCTTTTTTCTTGTCAAGTTTTTATTTCACTTTTTGTTTATTTTTGACAGTTGTCTTTTAGGGAGCATATTATCTTTTTCAGACAATGAATGAGTTTCCTTAGTCAAGAAACTGTAACTTGCAAAAGTCTTTCCTGATAAAGAGCTATATTCATGCTTTAATTAAGCACAATAAAATATAAAAGGGCAGGAAAAAAACATTTTAAGCAAAACTTTAAAAATATAGTCAGTGTTGTGGAAATCTTAGATCTTGTGAATATTTTTGTGAAGTTTAGACATCCTTTAATTTTCTTCCAGCTTGTGTAATGAATACAAAATATTGTGGTTTGTGTAATTTGAAACATATTTAAGCAATGTGAGCTAGGAACCCTTGGAACCAGAGTAGGTAAAATTTGAGCTACATTTTAAGAAATGTGTTTTCTTTTTTCAGGTTTATTTTAAATGCTGTGTTGACACCCTATCTACTTTTAAGTTTGTTGGGAACTAGGAACCTTAATAAAGTTTTCCTCCATTTACTTTGAAAAAGTAAAACATGGTGGGAGCATAAATCAATATTGCTTTGTAAAACAAATTTGCATGAACCTCAGATGCACAGAGTTAGATTAATCATAATTTGTGGTATATGGTGTATGGGTGCACTGTCATCATTGGTCTATGAGTTAGTTTATTAAGTTGTGATTATTTATATATTTGTTACCTTTGAAAATTATTGAGTGAACAACTGTGAATTGCCTCTGACCTGAGAAATATAACTTGCATCTCCCAGTTTCTCCTCTCAATCTCATCTGGAATTGGAATTGCTTAGGTTTTTGACATTTGCCAACATGCCTGTCAGAAATTTTATGCCAGTTTTCATTCACATAAGCAGATTGATCACTGTGCACTTCAGTGTCTGCTTCGTCACTGATTTGGAATCTACGGAACCACAAAAGATCTGTGACTGACATGATAAACAGAGAAGCACATATATTGAGCCAGGTTTTTTTGTGTGAGTCAAAGTCTTAAGTCCTAGAAACACCATAGTTTCCAAAATAACTCTCCTGCCATTCTCCTCCCTCTCCAGATTATCACAGTCTTGAATTTTGTACTTTTTATTTCCTTACCTTTACACACATACATACACATTTTCATCACATGTACATATGCTCACATGATATATTATTTAGCTTTACTTGTTTCCCAACTTGATTAAAAGTATGTAATACTTTTAACCCTGCTTTAGATACCTCTATGCTGATGATACTCAAATATCTCCTGTAATTCACATCTCTTTTCTGAACTCCAAACCCGTATATCCCACCACCTTGAGTGTCTAACATACAGCTCAAACTTACCATGCCTAAAATGTTAATTGCCTCATTTCGCCCCTCCAAATCCACTTTACCCTTAGCTTCCGCCATCTCAGGGGATCCCAGTTCCTTCAGAGATCTTGGGATCATCATTTTCTCTCCTAACCCATGCCTGTCTGTCCACAAAAATTATGTTCCTTATCACTTTCAAAATATATCTAGACTTTTGCTTCTGGTCATAATGGGGTAATGGATACTGGACTTATCCTCTTCCTGAAAACAACTATAAAATCGATTAAGTATGTGAAACACCTGTGTGAAGGCAGTGTGCAGAAACATAATCCTGACAGATGAGGAGCACACACAGTGAACCCCCTGTTTACCCTGATCTGGTCCTGGGGTAGTTTCCTGACCATGGCACAGACTGTGGGAATTCAAGTGGAACACATTGGTCCTGGATTTGGGGGCTGCTGGACCCGCTGAGACCTGCAGAGTGCTTGCCAGAAAGGAGGGTGCAGCACAGAGCTGAGGCACCAGACAGATGCTCATCAGAGGATGTTCCCCAATGTTCCTTGGACTGCATTTGTGCAGGGCGAGACTCTAGAGTGGAGTGAGGATGCTAGAGGTCGGGTTACACAGTGTTGGAAGATGACGTTCCAGCCCAGCTCAAATGGAGAGACCTTGTTAACATTCCAGGCATTGAACTGAGACACCAGAAAAACATGCCTTAAGAGCAAAGACCACCCTTCATACCCAAGACAGTGTATTTGACTGGGTCCCATTAGGAGGTGGAATTTGCACAGAATTTGAATAGGGAAAATTTAAAGAATTATTAAACTTCAGTAGTGGAATAACTGTGAAAACGTCAAGTGAACTCTAAAGGGTACCCTGAGGTTGAAGGAGATTACTAAAGGAAGGACAAACTTGTAAAAGGGATCCCTTCCCTAAGAGTTGGCCCCAGACCTCATTGAAAAAGCTATGGTTTTATCCCAGTGGGCGGAGGAAAAATTCAGTGGACTGTTTGGGCCACAACTGGTTCACAGAAGCCAGAAAGCAGGAAACAATTCTGGTGCACAGGCTAACTGAGGCTGACAGACAGGTGCCCAGAGGGTGTTTGGGAGCCCACTGCTGCCAGAGAGATGCACAGTGTGTGATGCTGGTGTGGAGAGGGACGCAGGAAACAATCCTCTGGGCGCAGGTGAGCCCAGGCTGCTAGGTGGGGTGCCGAAGGGAGTCAGGGAGCCCCTGCTGCTGGGAGGCTTGGGGTGCACTATGTCTGCATTAGGAGGGCTGCAGCGAAGTGGTCACTGGGTTCAGGCTAGGGCTTTGAGGTTATGAAGGATTATGCACTTTGGGTTTGCCAGAATGACACCAGTTATGCACATACACAGGCACCATGATACCCCCTTCCTCCTACAGTGTTCCTATGATGCCCTCTACTGGTAAAATTTAACATTGTGATTGCTGATAAAGAAATGCTTACAGAGTTCAATCCATTATCTTAAATAATTTGGGTGAATTTGGAGTTGAGAGGCAGTAGATGGATAAAAAGCTAGACCTGCCCTGGCCAGTGTGGCTCAGTTGATTGGAGTGTTGTCCCGTACACTGAAAAGTGGCAGGTTCTGTTCCTGGTCAGGTCACATACCCAGATTATATGTTTGACCCCTGGCTGGGGCTCATGCGGGAGGCAACCGATTGATGTTTCTCATCTCTCTTCTCTCTTCTTTCTTCTCTTTCTTGTCTCTCGTCTCTCTCTCTTACTTTTTTCCCTCTCTCTTTCTCTCTCCTTCTCTGTCTTTCTCTCTTTCTTTCTTCTCTCTTCTCTCTTTTCTCTTCTCTCTTCTCTTTCTTGTCTCTCGTCTCTCTCTCTCTTACTTTTTCCCCTCTCTCTTTCTCTCTCCTTCTCTGTCTTTCTCTCTGCCTCTCTAAATAAATAAAAAACATATTCTTGGGTGAGGATTTTTAAAAAAAGGCAAAAAAAAGCTAGACCTGCCCAACAAGGCTTACAACCAAGCCTCAGAAAGACAAGAAGAGGTGCCAAATTACCTCCTTAAAACAAACCTTCCACAAGTCCAACATACAATAACAAATTACTGGAAATAGGAAGAAACAGGAAAGTGTGATTTACAGTGCAGAATGAAAACTGTTGCTAGAAACAGACCTTGAGATGATGCTGATGTTAGAATTACCAAAAAAGTATTAAAGCTTTTTAAAGAAAAATAGGATCCATGGATGGGGAATCTCAGAAAAAAAAAAACAAACGGAAACGAAGAAAAATCAAATGGAAAGTCAAGGATGAAAAAAGCATAGTATCTGAATGTGAAATCAGATTTAAAATCAGACTACATTTGGCAGAAGAACTGGTCAGTGAGCTAGAAATCAGATTAATGTAAATAATTTGGAAAAAAGAAAGAAAATGCATGGGGAGAATGAGCAGAGCCTCAGTAACTGTGGACAGTATCACACTATCTAACATATATGTAATTGGAGTTCTGAGAGAAGGAGACAGAGAAATGTGGCAGAAAAAGTTTTTGAAAAAATGATGGTGAAAGCTTTCTGAAATTGGTGAAAAACATCAACCTAAAAATTCAAGAAACCTCTAATCTTGGAAAAAATAAATTAAAAGGAAACCACATTTAAGCACATAGTACTCAGACTGATAGAAATTAATGATGTAAAGAGGAACCTTGAAAGTAGAGTGATGGGAAGGGAGAGATGAAGAGGGAACATTAAGGAAATAATAGGACTGATGCTGCCCGGCCTGTGTTGCTCAATGGTTGAGCATTGACCTATGAACCAGGAGGTCATGATTTGATTCCCGGTCAGGGCATATGCTCAGGTTGCGGGCTCCATCCCCAGTGGGGGATGTGCAGGAGGCATCCAATCAATGATTCTCTCTCATCATTGATGTTTCTACCTCTCTCTCCCTCTCCCTTCCTCTCAGAAATCAATATAAATATATTTTAAAAAGTAGGAATGATGCCTGACTTCTCAGGAGCAATGTGAACTGGAAGCAATGGGTTAGCATCATTAAGAAAAATCAGCAAAAAATAAAATAAAAAAATAAGCCTGTTAATCTAGAATTCTGTTTTCTCACAAAAATAAAGGTAAAGACATTTCCAATAAATGGGAGTTGAGAATGGTATTAGGGAAGAAAAGCTTTTCATAGCTCTTGCCGCAGACTTCCCCAGAGGCCCCATAATTTGCTCAGCTATGGGCTGCATGGCAAGGAAGACCGGGACCTGGCATCTCATCCTCTGGAATAAAGTTCCTGTCATCAAGGCAAAGAGAAATCAGTTGTGTAGGCATCCAGCAGTGTTTGTTAAGTAGGAATTAAATTACTTGCATAATCAGGAAAAAGTGACAAAGCTATTTGTTATTTGGTACATAGGTTCAAGAAAAGCAGAAAATAAGTCATTTGTTGTTAGCTTGACCATCAACCGATTCTTAGAAGGCTTTACAGAAAGCCTTTGGACGTTGCTTTGTGTTTCTTCAACATGCATTCAGTATTCAGACATCGTGCTGGCCACTGGGTGTAATGAGATAAATAATACATTTTGACCTTAGTCTGCTGGAAAGATAAACAGACAGCTCTTCCTGGTTGTCAGTGACCATCTTCTAGGCAGTGTGCCATCTTTTTCATAGAGCAAATGGATTTCCTTTAGAAACACTGGTTAGGAAGCAGTTAATTCAACTGGGATCACCAGGGAATGTTTTAAAGAATAATAGTAACAGCAGCGATGTTTGTCCTTTATTGAAGGCCAGGTGCTGTCCTGAGTGCTTTCAAATCTTCCATCAATCTTATGTGTTAAGTGTTATCCTCATTTTTTATAAATTCGGAAACTGAGGCTTATATAAGGAAATTGCTTAAGGGCATTCAGTTAGTAAGGGGCAAAGTCAGGGTGCAAATCTAGGGCAGTCTGACTCCACAGCCTGTGTGCTTCACCAGATGCAGCAAGGGCTCTGGACTGACGCGCAGTCTCTTGATTAAAGCATATCACCTTTTCAGTAGGTTTTAAGTTAACTCGCACCACGTATTCTTGGAAGAGTTACGTGTTTTGCTTATTCACGTCTGCTACAGTTTTACAAGTATTCTCATGGGGAAACCACTCACTAAATTGTACATTAAAATAATTCAGGTCACCTGCAGGAGAATGTTGACTCTCGCAGTCTCTTGATTAAAGCATATCACCATTTCAGTAGGTTTTAAGTTAACTCACACCACATATTCTTGGAAGAGTTACATGTTTTGCTTATTCACGTCTGTTACAGTTTTACTAGTATTCTCATGGGGAAACCACTCACTAAAATAATTCAGGTCACCTGCAGGAGAATGTTGACTCCTTGTTTGGTGTATTTACCTTTAATTTACTCATGTAACCTCTAGAAGTCCAAGAGCAATTTAATTGACTGGTAATTTTACAAGACAAAATTAGAACTGGCCACTGCCACCAACCACGTGCTCTGTGACCCAATAAGGTGCTAAGTTTTCTGGGCTTCAGTTTCCTCTTGTTTTAAGAGGGTGGAGGTGGTTGGATTAAATAATCTGAGCTTCCTTAAATATTAAAATTAAGCCATACATTCGCAGTTTGTGGACCTTTTGGTACTTGAATGATTTAAATGCCTAGACATACATACTTAATGAGCAAAGTAAGTTTACCTAAATTCAGAGAACTTAGACTGCCCTTTTAGTTTAATGCTGTGCAAGCAGCCATTCATTTGCATGCAGCAGAAAAGATTTTTCATTTAAGTAGAGTTGCAAAGTGGTTAATTGATGATAAAATTCTGACCTCGATAAAAATTCTGAGTCTGAATTAGCAAAGGTCTTTTGTGTGACTACGGTGAAGGGGCAGAGGGGAGTGAGCAGAATTTTCTTTTCTTTTTCTTTTTTCTTTTATTTTATTGTGGCTCAATGCACTTGGAATTAATGCTATAGCAGAAAAGGTGTAGTTACAGGACCTTGGGGTCCTCTCTATTCAGCTGTCAAATGGGGAGAGAAGAACTAAGATAGCACTCAGGAGGCTTGTTAGTGTTCCTCAGTTGGAAGTGGCACACATCACTTTGGCTCTCATTCCTTTGGCCAGAACTCGGCCACATGGTCACACTGCAAGGGAGGCTGGGAATTGTATTTCACTGTGTTCTCAGGAAGAAGGGTAGTCCGGGTACACAGACACAGAGGTATATGGAAAATTAAGCGAGTGGAAAAAATCAAGACAGTTATTAACTCTAGGAAAAACAAACAGTTGTACAAGGAGGGGAATAAAATAAAGACCACAATAACAGCTAACATTTGTTGTGTACTTACTCTGTACTAGGTACTGTTTGTTCTAACTGCTCATATGTTTCATATATTAGTTTACTTAAAACATCTATTTTTACAGGTGAATGTTGATTTCGCCAAAAATGTATCACTGTATTTATTGGATAAATGGGATAGGGAATGAGAGTGGAGTAAAAGCCAAACATCGTCTTTTATAGTAGGAAAAATAATGTGGGAATAATGTCTACATTTTATAGTACCTGAAACTAAACAGTCAAGACATGCAGTTTATGAATGTCATTTGGAAATAAAGAGTAGATATCAGTAGTAACAATTGAAAAAGCAAACTCTGGAGGGTGAGCAGTTCAGGGGTGGGGTGATTGCCCTTGTGCTATTGTGCTTTCTAGGCATGTTGATAAATATTCAAGTACCTGTTATAAGAGAAACCGTCAAGAGAGAGAAAATGAAAACGATGTGTAGTGTTCATTATGTTACCTTATTTTCATGCAGAACAGAGATGCTTTTGTAAAAATCACTAAATAATGGAGCCTTACATGAAAAGAAAGGGAGCTAAAAACAGATTTCTAGACCTGGGTTTGCGCCATACTTAATTGGCCAAGTCAAACTTTGGATTTACTTCAAATTTTAATGAGAATGATGATCTCTTACAGTTACTACTTTAACTTCTATGTAAATTCTAGCTGTTAGACTGATTTTTGTTTTTAAACTATGTCTTAATGTGAAAGTATGGGCTTCAAAGCTAGTTTTGCATGCGGCCAAATGCCTTAATCCTTGCCTGCTATCTTTGGTCATAGTCACTTAGCTACATGTTTTCTCAGTACCAGTTTATATAAGTAGTAAAATTAGTTTAATCATTTTCATCGAGTAGTTTTTTTTAACCAATGACAGTATAACAGAAAAAGTACGGAAGTCACAGTGTACATACAGCTTAATGAACTTCTACAGTGAGCACAGCCTGGTTGCCAGCCCTCGGCTCAGATCCAGAAACAGAGCAATATCAGGCACTCTTAGAACTCTTAGAACTGACATCAACGTGGACTAAAGTTGCGAAGTGATTAATTGATGATAAAATTCTTTGTAGAATGAATTTATCTCCCTTTGACTGGTGAAATTGTGTTAATTTCTATTATTTCCAAAATTGGTCAAAGGGTACGAACTTTCAGTTATAAAAAGAATAAATTCTGAGGATCTGCTATACAGCAGGGTGTCTATCGTTAATAACACTGTGTGTATACTTGAAATTTGCTCAGATCTTAAGTGTTCTCACTACACACAGATAACTGTGTGAGGTAATGACCGTGTTAATTTGATTGTGGTAAATATTTCATAACGCGAGCTCATTTTTTTGGTTGATTTTTCTTTGTTAAATGGCATTTAAATATATAAAATAAATATCAAAAATATAAATGTTTGTTTTACTATGGTTGCAAATATCAAAAAATTTCTATATGTGACACGGCACCAGAGTTAAGTTAGGGTTTTTCAAAATGCTGACACGCCGAGTTCAAAAGGTTCGCCATCACTGGCATATACATATATCAAGTCATCATGTTGCATACTTCAAATATATACAATTTAATTTGTCAGTTTATCTCTCAAGAAAATGACAAGGAAACAGCAGAACATTACAGTTATCCCAGAAGCCCCTTCCAGTTGCCTTGTTTGGTGTATTTACCTTTAATTTACTCATGTAACCTCTAGAAGTCCAAGAGCAATTTAATTGACTGGTAATTTTACAAGACAAAATTAGAACTGGCCACTGCCACCAACCACGTGCTCTGTGACCCAATAAGGTGCTAAGTTTTCTGGGCTTCAGTTTCCTCTTGTTTTAAGAGGGTGGAGGTGGTTGGATTAAATAATCTGAGCTTCCTTAAATATTAAAATTAAGCCATACATTCGCAGTTTGTGGACCTTTTGGTACTTGAATGATTTAAATGCCTAGACATACATACTTAATGAGCAAAGTAAGTTTACCTAAATTCAGAGAACTTAGACTGCCCTTTTAGTTTAATGCTGTGCAAGCAGCCATTCATTTGCATGCAGCAGAAAAGATTTTTCACTTAAGTACAGTTGCAAAGTGGTTAATTGATGTTAAAATTCTGACCTCGATAAAAATTCTGAGTCTAAACTAGCAAAGATCTTTTGTGTGACTACAGTGAAGGGGCAGAGGGGAGTGAGCAGAATTTTTTCTTTTTTTTATTGTGGCTCAATGCACATAGAATTAATGCTATAGCAGAAAAAGGTGTAGTTACAGGACCTTGGGGTCCTCTCTATTCAGCTGTCAAATGGGGAGAGAAGAACTAAGATAGCACTCAGGAGGCTTGTTAGTGTTCCTCAGTTGGAAGTGGCACACATCACTTTGGCTCTCATTCCTTTGGCCAGAACTCGGCCACATGGTCACACTGCAAGGGAGGCTGGGAATTGTATTTCACTGTGTTCTCAGGAAGAAGGGTAGTCCGGGTACACAGACACAGAGGTATATGGAAAATTAAGCGAGTGGAAAAAATCAAGACAGTTATTAACTCTAGGAAAAACAAACAGTTGTACAAGGAGGGGAATAAAATAAAGACCACAATAACAGCTAACATTTGTTGTGTACTTACTCTGTACTAGGTACTGTTTGTTCTAACTGCTCATATGTTTCATATATTAGTTTACTTAAAACATCTATTTTTACAGGTGAATGTTGATTTCGCCAAAAATGTATCACTGTATTTATTGGATAAATGGGATAGGGAATGAGAGTGGAGTAAAAGCCAAACATCGTCTTTTATAGTAGGAAAAATAATGTGGGAATAATGTCTACATTTTATAGTACCTGAAACTAAACAGTCAAGACATGCAGTTTATGAATGTCATTTGGAAATAAAGAGTAGATATCAGTAGTAACAATTGAAAAAGCAAACTCTGGAGGGTGAGCAGTTCAGGGGTGGGGTGATTGCCCTTGTGCTATTGTGCTTTCTAGGCATGTTGATAAATATTCAAGTACCTGTTATAAGAGAAACCGTCAAGAGAGAGAAAATGAAAACGATGTGTAGTGTTCATTATGTTACCTTATTTTCATGCAGAACAGAGATGCTTTTGTAAAAATCACTAAATAATGGAGCCTTACATGAAAAGAAAGGGAGCTAAAAACAGATTTCTAGACCTGGGTTTGCGCCATACTTAATTGGCCAAGTCAAACTTTGGATTTACTTCAAATTTTAATGAGAATGATGATCTCTTACAGTTACTACTTTAACTTCTATGTAAATTCTAGCTGTTAGACTGATTTTTGTTTTTAAACTATGTCTTAATGTGAAAGTATGGGCTTCAAAGCTAGTTTTGCATGCGGCCAAATGCCTTAATTCTTGCCTGCTATCTTTGGTCATAGTCACTTAGCTACATGTTTTCTCGGTACCAGTTTATATAAGTAGTAAAATTAGTTTAATCATTTTCATCGAGTAGTTTTTTTTAACCAATGACAGTATAACAGAAAAAGTACGGAAGTCACAGTGTACATACAGCTTAATGAACTTCTACAGTGAGCACAGCCTGGTTGCCAGCCCTCGGCTCAGATCCAGAAACAGAGCATTATCATGCACTCTTAGAACTCTTAGAACTGACATCAACGTGGACTAAAGTTGCGAAGTGATTAATTGATGATAAAATTCTTTGTAGAATGAATTTATCTCCCTTTGACTGGTGAAATTGTGTTAATTTCTATTATTTCCAAAATTGGTCAAAGGGTACGAACTTTCAGTTATAAAAAGAATAAATTCTGAGGATCTGCTATACAGCAGGGTGTCTATCGTTAATAACACTGTGTGTATACTTGAAATTTGCTTAGATCTTAAGTGTTCTCACTACACACAGGTAACTGTGAGGTAATGACCGTGTTAATTTGATGGTGGTAAATATTTCAGAACGCGAGCTCATTCTTTTGGTTGATTTTTCTTTGTTAAATGGCATTTAAATATATAAAATAAATATCAAAAATATAAGTCTTTGTTTTACTATGGTTGCAAATATCAAAAAATTTTTATATGTGACACGGCACCAGAGTTAAGTTAGGGTTTTTCAAAATGCTGACATGCTGCGTTTAAAAGGTTCGCCATCACTGGCATATACATATATCAAGTCATCATGTTGCATACTTCAAATATATACAATTTAATTTGTCAGTTTATCTCTCAAGAAAATGACAAGGAAACAGCAGAACATTACAGTTATCCCAGAAGCCCCTTCCAGTTGCCTCCATGAAAGGATCCATCTCTACCCGACTTCTGACCTCCTGGATTAGATTTTGAACTATACATAAATGATATCTAACAGTTGTGTAAAATCATACATGTAGACACTTACACTCACATATTTCCTTTAAATAAAATAATATAAACATGTATGCATAAACACTTGTACACATTTATACTTTTAGATTTCTTTTTTTGAGGGTGAGGGGTTGCCAGTTCTGTTTCTGGCTTCCCGAGGTTATACATTTAAATTTGGATCGTATGAGAAGTATATTTATTTATTATTCACTTACTATTTCTAAGGACTCGTCATAAAGGCATGATGATCTAATAGGAAAACTGTTATTCCAGGTCCAGTGGCACTGCAGAGCGAGGATGGTGGCAGGAGCCAATTTCTACATTGTTGGACGAGATCCTGCTGGCATGCCTCATCCAGAAACGGGGAAGGACCTGTACGAGCCAACTCACGGTGCCAAAGTGCTGACAATGGCCCCTGGCCTAATCACTCTGGAAATAGTTCCCTTTCGTGTTGCAGCTTACAACAAAAAAAAGAAGCATATGGATTACTATGACTCTGAACAGTAAGTTTTACATTCTCTGCACAGATCTGTAAAATACCTATATTCTCAGCTGCCCCCAGGGATTTCACATGCTATCTCATCTTTATAGCTTTACTGATGACAAGCTACGTTGTACCCACTTCAGAGAAAGGCAGACCGAGGAAACGAATTTCTCAATATTCCAGAAGTTAGAAATAAAAATTGAATCTGGTTTTATGATTACAGGAATTTTTTCTTGAAGTATTTAAAGGCAGTATTGACATTTCTATGTCTGCCATATCTACTGTACCTTAGCATACAGAAGTGGTCCAAGGACTTAGTAATGAAAGCTGCTCTGCTAAGCCTACATCAACTGTGTAGTGAGAAAGTTTAATATTTGTGCAATCGCTATGTGACAGGCACTATCCTAGTTATTGTACAGATGTTAATTATTCCCTACAGCAATCTTATGAGGTAGGTGCTGATATTATTCCCAGTATATAGATTAGTAGTAAGCTGAGGCATACAAAGGTCAAATAACTGTAAAAGGTCACGTAATCAGTAAATACCAGCCCAGCAATTGAACCTAAGCACGGTGGCTCCACAGTTGGTGCTCCTGACCAGTAAGAGTGCAGCTTCTTTCTTCAGAGATCTTAGGAGGAGCAACAAACTAGCAGGCTTTTAGGACAAATTATTGGTAGTCTTAAGAATGGGTTTATTGATTGATGAAATTGTATTAATTTCTATCTGTAGATGCTATCAGTAGGTACTACACTCCATGATTCAGAGTGGCAAGGTGAGGCTTTAGAATCAGAAATCATGGGTTCTAGCCCATCCTTGCTGTGTGACTTGAGAGTCCTATGTGATCTCTGGCCTTGTTCTTCATCTTAAGAATGATGGCCGTAGACTAGGTGATTCCTGCGTTGCTCAAAATCTGTAGTTCTTTCCATGTTCTGTTGTACCTACTTATTTTTATGTCTTAGTAAGTGCTTGTACATATGAATTGTTTTCTTGATTGCTGCTTATTTAGTACTAGAGGCCTGGTGCACGAAATTCATGCAGGGGGTGGTGGTGGGGTGGGGGGGTCCCTTAGCCCGGCCTTCACCCTCTCTAATCTGGGACCGCTGGCTCCTAACCGTTCGCCGGCCTGCCTGCCTGATCACCTCTAACCCCTTTCCCTGCCTGCCTGATAACCCCTAACCCCTCTGCCTGCCTGCCTGATGGCCCCGAACAACCTCTGCCTGCTAGCCTGATCGCCCCTAACTGCTCCCAAACCACCTCTTCGGCCCCACCACTGCGGCTTTGTCCGGAAGGACATCCGGGTGTCTGGACAGTCATTTGGTTGTCTGGTCTAATTAGCATCATATGCTTTTATTAGTATAGACTAGAGGCCCGGTGCACAAAAATTTGTGCACTGGGG
>NW_005364596.1:3492251-3492690 GCF_000412655.1 Myotis brandtii
GTTGGAGTCCGCAGTCACTGGAGCAAGCAAGCCTCCCTGCTCGCTTCAGTGCATGGCTGCCGGCCGCCATCTTGGCTGACAGTTAATTTGCATAAGGATATGCTGATTAGCCAATGGGAAGGGTAGCGGTCATACGCTAATTACCATGTTTCTCTTTTATTAGTGTAGATAATTACACCTGCTTATTTAGTACTAGAGGCCCGGTGCATGAAATTCGGGCACGGGGGTGGTAGTGTCCCTCAGCCCAGCCTGCACACCTCTCCAATCTGGGACCCCTTGAGGGATGTCTGGCTGCTGGTTTAAGCCCGATCCCACAGGCAGTCGGACATCCCTCTCACAATCCAGGACTGCTGGCTCCCAACTGCTCGCCTGCCTGCCTGCCTGCCTGCCTGCCTACCTGATTGCCCCTAACCGCTTCTGCCTGCCAGCCTGATCACCC
>NW_005364596.1:3493902-3498855 GCF_000412655.1 Myotis brandtii
TCAGCCTGGCCTGCCCCCTCTCACAGTCTGGGAGCCCTCAGGGACGGGAAGTGACCCAGCAATCAGGGGAAGGTGACACCCCATCACATCTCTGCTGCTGCCACTGCCGGTAGCGCCAACCTTGGCTGGCCCTGGTTACCTGAGCCTTGGGTGGCCCTGGGTGGCTGGGCAGCTGACATCCGAGGCTTGCCTGCACCTTGGGCCAGTCCTAGGTGGCTGGGCAGCTGCCATCCGAGGCTTGCCTGAGCCTCGGGCTGGCCCTGGGTGGTTGGGGGGCTGAGAGGACTGGGGTACTCCGGAGGCAGGCACACGGAGCGGCCGGGCCCGGCCTTGCCACGTGCCCCGTCGCCATCTTGTGGCTGTGGGTGCCGCCATCTTTGAGGGTGTGGCAGCCAATTAGCATATTCCCTCCTTATTGGCTGTGGGTGCCGCCATCTTTGCAACAGCATGAGGGTCAATTAGCATATTCCCTCTTTATTAGATAGGCTATGTAGTATATATACAGAGTGGGGCAAAGGTAGGGTTACAGTTATTCGTATGGAAAGTAGTATAGTAATTAATAAATAATAATGTAAGAATACACTCTGTTTCATGTACTCACAACTATAACCCTGCTTTTGCCCCACCCTATATGTACTTACATATATATACATCCACACATTACGATTTCACTGTAAAAAAAACCCACAGCTATAAAATTCATGTGCTAAGAGTTGTAAATAGACTATTTCTACCAAAGAGATGCCTTACAAGCTTAAGAAAAAAGAATTTTAAGAAAAATGAAAGCAATTATAGTAAATCTTAAACTATGTTACAACAAAAGATGATTGAAAGTGAAAATATAAATGAAATATTAAGGAAAGTAAAAACTTTTAGAATATAATGCTGTCCTTTTGTGGTTAAAATTATGTAGTGTCACCAATAGGGTTTCTAACTTACAGTAGTCCCCCTTTACTGCAGTTTTGCTTTCTGTGGTTTCATTTACCCTGCTGTCAACTCTGGCTCAAAAATATTAAACGTAAATTTCAGAAATACACAATTTGCAAGTTTTAAATTTTACACCATTCTGAGTAGTGTGATGAAATCTCAGACCATCTCATCTGTCCTGCCTGGGGACATGAATCATCCTTTTGTCCAGCATATCTGTGCTGTGTATGTTCCCCACTTGTTAGTCACTTCAGTTATCAGATTGAATGTTGCAGTGTCACAATGCTTGTGTTCAAGGAATCCTTATTTTACTTAATAATAGCCCCCAAGTGCAAGAGTAGTGATGCCTACAATTCAGATCTGCCAAAGATAAGCCGTAAGGTGCATCCTTTGAGTGAAAACGTGAGTATAGTTATGTAATTTGAGAGGGTCCACATTTGCATAACTTTTATTACAGTATATTGTTCTATTTTATTATTAGTTGTTGTTAATCTCTTACTGAGCCTAATTTATAAGTTAAACTTTATCATTGGTATATATGTATAGGAAAAAACATGGTATATATAGGGTTCAGTACTATCTGGGGTTTCAGGCATCCACTGGGGAGGGTCTTGGAATGTACACCCCTCAGATAAGGGTAGGACTACTGTACTTAGTCTAGGGAGAAGCCTGCTTTGGACATTCTTTTGGAAGCTCCCAGCATTGCCTTTCTACAAGTTTATAAAACATTGAGTGTCAGAGATGGAGTGCTGGGCCAGGAAACTTTGCTTCTCACCCAGCATGCAATGTATTGGTTTAATTGTGTATAAGATGTTTTGAAAGTAATGATCAGTCACTTACAGAGAGAGGAGAGAAAAATAGAATCATTCAACTAGTGGCCAAATGCATAAAACTCAGGTGCATTTGCATCATTGCGAGTTCAGGAGACAAAACTAAAGAGAGACAGAGCTTTTCTTTTACATGATCCTTGTGCCGCTGTTTCATTACTGTGGCTTCTTTGCATGATCAGCTGATTTAATTACATTCAGGATCCTAGAACTCATCTGTATGTAGTTAGTTGACTGATGGGCTGGGAGGCCCTTGATAACTTTCATGTTTCCTGGGTAATATTGCTTTAAGTCTCTCTTTTAATCATTCAAAAGCTAAATAATTACATCAGTTCTCATAAGATTTTCCAATGATGAATTCTATATTAGTTGCATGAGCAGCTCATTTTCTTGGAATTTTTTTAGAGTTAGCAAATCGTAATAAATTGTAACTTGGGAGGCTTTAAAACTGCCTTAGTTTTTTAAATTTTTACATTATGTTCAAATATAATTAAGTTGATGGGAATATGTTGGAAAGTGATTAAAATTTTGTGGAAAGGCAATAGTCTTTGATGTAGTGAGAAAACAGTTATTAATTATGTGCATATGAGGTTGGCTTAGGTTTGATTAATGGACATTGTTCAATGCCAACTTTTATGTAATTAATGATTTTATAGCTTTTGATTTGACTAAATACCAGTGTAAGACAAGGTTTAGGGAGAAAAAACCAGCTTCATAAAGATTTCAGGCAAGATATTATTGATAGGAATTATGATAAAAATCATCTGTTTATACTTAGGAAGTTAAGTAGGTCCATATTAGCTACACTAGAGACTGAAGGAAATTTGCTTTTAAGACTACAAGATTAAAGTCCCTTCTTTCAGATATTACAAACTTTCAGGATACTTTTTGGGGGGTAACTTTTTTTCTCCTTTATGCAATAAATCTTTGTATTTGGGTAAATGTAAGATTATGATTCACGTGATTGAAATAGCAACTAACTAAAAGAGAGCACATGTGAGTGAGTGTTCCTTTTGGAAATGGGTAAATGAAGGGACAGTTGGATGTAAATGTTTGCTGTACAGTTATTTCCACATTATCAATAGAGTATTTTTTCATATTTTTTTAAATACTGGAGTATACTCAAAAATCATATAGTATTATTGTCATTAAAAAAATACACATTCTGGGTCATAAGTGCAGAAGATTACAGGAAGCTCTGCTAGCACTTGTCTGACCACCTCGGTTATCAGGAATGGTTTCCTGGAGCAAGTGACATTTGGGATGGGCTCCAAAAGATAGTAGGCTCTCTCTATATAAAACCCTAATATGCAAATAGAATGAACAGCGAAACAACCGAACAACTGAACAACCAAACACCTGGTCTCTCTGACATGCGCTGACCACCAGAGGGCATGTGCGGAACATGGCGGGCATTGGCCACGGCAGGATGGTGGAGCAGGTGAGTGAGGGTGCCAGACCAAGGCAGGGTGCCAGTTGCTGTCATCGGGGCGAGCTTCTGGTGGTTACTGAAAATTCTTTGCTCCCACGCGCTGCGGTCCTGCCGGATGCCTGCATCTGCTGCCGGCACCTGCACCTGCTGCTGGTGCTGGCTCCGCTCGCACCCACTGCTGGATCTGGAGCCGCTGCTTGCACCTGCTGCTGGCGCCCAGCGCTGGCCCCGATCAGCGGGTGTGAGCAGTGGCTGCTAGCCCTGATTGCCCCTCAGGACTTCTCTACCTCCCCCTGCTCCTGAGGGGCTATCGGAGCTGGCAGCCAACTCTCTCACCCACTGATGGCGCCGGCCCCACTCTCACCTGCAGCCGGCGCCACCGCTTGCACCTGCTGCCAGCACCTGGCACTGGTCCTGATCGCTTGGTGCCATCAGCGGGTGTGAGTGGTGGCTGCTGGCCCTGATCGCCCCTGAGGGCTTCTCCACCTACCCCTGCTCCTGAGGGGCAATCTGGGCCAGCAGCCACCACTCACACCCACTCACGGCACCAAGTGATCAGGACCAGCACCAGGCGCTGGCAGCAAGCGCAAGCAGCGGCACCGGCTGCAGATGAGAGCAGGGCCGGTGCTATCAGCATGTGAAAGGAGTGGTGGCAGGGGCTGCCGGCAGACAGGGGACCAGGGGCAGTGGCGGGAGGGGCCAGGTGGGGACACAGAGGATGGGCCAAGACCCGCCCCTGTGCCCAACTGCAGTCTCGCAGCCCTCAGTTCCTTTCAAGGTGCATGAATTTATGCACTGGGCCCCTAGAAAGAAGGCTAGGTGGGGTAGAACAGAGAGTGAAAGGAGGAGGATGAGACAGACAGGGACCAGATAAGGCAGTTCTTTGAAAGGTAGGAACTGGAATAGATTATTTATTTATTTATTTATTTATGTATGTATGTATTTTTATTAACATTCTTTCTCAGTTATAGTTTACATTCAATATTATTTTGTATTAAGGTGTACTAAGCAGTAGTTAGATAATCATCTACTTTACAAAGTGTTCCCTCTGTATTTTCATACTGGACTGATACCATACATCTACACTAATAAAAGAGAAACATGGTAATTGGCGTACGACCGCTACCCTTTTCATTGGCTAATCAGTGAGTATATGCAAATTAACTGTCAGCCAAGATGGCGGCCGGCAGCCATGCACTGAAGTGAACACGAGGCTTGCTTGCTGCAGTTGTTTCGATTATAGAATGGCAAACAAACCAGATACGAAGCCTCAGAGCTAGAGCCAGAGCTAAAGCTGGCCCAGAATAAAATAAAAAAAGAGAAAAAAAAGGAGCGGTTGGGAGCTTCAGTCAACAACCGCCAGCCTGAAAGCAGCCCTCAGCCCCTCACCCAGACTGGCCAGGCACCCCAGTGGGGACCCCCACCCTGAAGGGTGTGTGACCAGCTGCAAACAGCCATCATCCCCTCATCCAGGCTGGCCAGGCACCCCAGTGGGGACCCCCACCCTGATCCAGGACACCCTTCAGGGCAAACCAGCCGGCCCCCAGGCCTCTATCCTATATAGTAAAAGGGTAATATGCCTCCCAGCACCGGGATCAGCGGAGCAGCGAGGCTCCCGGCACCGGGATCAGCATGACAGGGGGCAGCGCCCAAACCCCCTGATCGCCCTGCGGCCGGGATCAGGACAGGGGGCAGCGCCCAAACCCCCTGATCAGCCCTGCTCTGTGCCTGATAGGGGGGAGCTCCCCAACCCCCTGATTGCCGCCC
>NW_005364596.1:3499286-3512768 GCF_000412655.1 Myotis brandtii
GCTCTGTGTTTGACAGGGTGTGGCGCACCAACCCCCTGGTCGGCCCTGCTCTGTGTGTGACAGGGTAGAGCCATAACCTCTCCATCGGCCCTGCCCCGAGTGTGACAGTGGTGGCGCCCCAACCCCCCTGATGGGCCCTGCTCTGTGAGTGACAGGGGGCAGCGCCCCAACCCCCTGATCGGCCCTGCTCTGTGCGTGACAGGGGGTGGCGCTGCAACCTCCCCATCGACCCTGCCTTGAGTGTGACAGGGGGCAGTGCCCCAACCCCCCAGTCGGCCCTACCCTGAGCGTGACTGAGGGTGGCATTGCAACCTCCCGATCCGCCCTGCTCTGTGCATGACGGGGCGGCGCCCCAACTCCCCAATCGGCCCTGCTCTGAGCCTGACCAGGGGCTGCACTTAGGGATTGGGCCTGCCCTCTGCCACCCGGGAGCAGGCCTAAGCCAGCAGGTCGTTATCTCCCGAGGGGTCCCAGACTGCGAGAGGGCACAGGCCGGGCTGGGGGACCCCCCTCCCCCCGCCCCCCGAGTGCACAAATTTTTGTACACCGGGCCTCTAGTTATTATTATAATACTAGAGACCTGGTGCACGAATTTGTGCATGGTGGGGTCCCTTGGCCTGGCTGCTGATCCGGGCTGTTTGGAGCTGCTGGAGGTTGGCTGATGGGGGAAGGGGCTGTGGGATGTTGGCTGTGGGAGCACACTGACCACCAGGGGGCAGCTCCTGCATTGAGCATCTGCCCCCTGGTGGTCAGTGCGCATTATAGCGGCTGATCGTTCGGTCGCTTAGGCTTTTATATCTACAGATTGATTTTTAAAAGATAGAGTTGTTAATAGTATGCATTAGATATTAGGATGTTCAGGTTTTTGGTAATTAGGTTAGATTACATAGATTGATTCTCTTAAGAAATTAACTAAAAATTCTGGATAAAAAAACACATTTTCATGAAAGTATTGATAAGATGATAAGATAATAATGATACGATGATTATAAGAACTGTAAGGCCAAACTCTTAAGTGAAGGCTAGAGTCCAGGTAAGCTGAGCACTGAAGTTGCTCTCATCCTGGTGGACCTAGCAAACTTGAGTATTGATTATCACGGTCCTGTCTTAGGTCGCAGTTCAGCAGGAGACAATCCTATTAAGTTGGGACTCCTTCCCACCTAAGTGTAAGGAGGAACCTGAAGTGAACCCAGTCCACTCCCCAAGGAGAATGTGAGCAGAGCACTGAGCTTTATATTCAGGAGCCCAAACTCTACTCCAGTGGGCCAAGCACATATTACCTGGGTGGCATCAAAACAAAACAGTAAACAGCCAGAAAGTCTTCATCTCACACAGTAAGTGGTTTTCGGTGGTTCTTGACTAGATGTGCCTCAAAGTATTCAGTAAAAGCAAAAAAAAAAAAAAAAAAAAAAAAAAAAATCCTCCTGGGGCATTACACCTTTATTTTAGGACTCAACTTATTCCAATAAATAATTACGTAAGTTGACGGAACAATTTCAGCCAAAAATGAAAAAATACACAAGGAAACAGAGCACCAACACCAGAAAAAGTGGAAACTACAGTCAGCAGAACAGACCTGCACAGTCTTCACCCAATAGAATTGCCAAATAATAGATTGCAGACATAGCTATGCTTGCAATGTTTATAAGAACAAAGATAAGTTTGAAACTATCTACATGGCACATAATCATAAAAAAATAACCTAGCAATCCAGGCAAGAGAAAGTTGGGAGGGGACGTCATTGTTGTCAACACATTTCCAAGACCCTGGAATTTAAATCAAGAGGTTTATTCTCAAAAGCATGGTTGCAAGCCAGGGAGACGCAGCTTCCAGTACAAACAGAGCACGTTCTGAAGAGGGAGAGGTAGGGCAGGGCATTTAAGGACAAAAACCACAGGAGGCTGACCTTTAAGGGGATTGATTGCTAAGGGAAGCAGAGCTATGAGTATGTACTCTACATTTTCTGGGTGGTTAGGGCAACCGGGCTTTCCAGTGTTTGCTAATTTAGGATCAGCAGGTGGAATCATGAGATATGACCAAGGGTCAGTATCATAACGTCAGCAGAATTGTCACAAGACACTGGCCACTGCCTGAGTTTTCCTTGGAGCTCACAAAACAAATCTGTAAAACAAGCAATGTTTAAACAGTATAGAGGGTGCAGTTTGTCAGAGTTCAAACTGCAAAACTGCTTAGTCACTCAAGCAGAGCCAGAGACCAAATTGCAAAAAAGAACCAGATATTTTGTCACAAAACTGTGATATTAAAATCCTCAGTGTCAAGGTGTGTATTTGTGCTGGCAGGAGTTAATGGGAGCTTAGGTTTGCTCCCATTAGATTGTGACAGGAATCGGGAGAGATGGATTGACTCAAAACATCTTTAGGAGACACAGCATTAAGACTTAAAGTATAATCCTATATAATAAAAGCCCAGTGAGCAAAATGGCAGAATGACCAGAGACCAGAACGACTGTGGCCCCTTGCCCTGGCTGGCCCCGCCCCCAATTTGGGACCCCCACCTCAATTGGGGGTGTGGCTGGCCTGCAAACTGCCCACAGCCCCTCGCCTAGGCTGGCCCCGACCCCCAGGGGGACCCCCCACCCCGATCAGGGGCGTGGCCAGCCTGCAAACCCCCTGCGGCCCCTTGCCCAGGCCAGCCCCGATCCCCAGCAGGGTCTCCCACCCAGAGTGGGGGCGGCCAGCCTGCAAACTGCCTGTGGGTCCTCACCCCTTCTGGCCCCATCCCACAGTGGGGACCCCTACCCCGATTGGGGGTGTGGCTGGCCTGCAAACCTCCCATGGCCCCTTGCCCAGGCTGGCCCTGCCCCCCAGTGGGGACCCTCATCCTGATTCGGGGCCCCCATCAGGGCAGGCCGGGCAGCCCCCACCTGTGCACCGGGCCTCAATCCTATATAATAAAAGGGTAATATACAAATTGACCTTAATGGCGGAACGACCAGAATGACCACTCGACCAGTCACTATGAGGCACACTGACCACCTCTTGGTCCCTTTCCTCGGCCAGCAGGCTCCAATCACCCAATGGTGAACAGGGAACCAGGGTTGGGTGGCAGGGTTGGATGGCGAACAGGAAACCAGGGTTGGGTGCCACACAGAGGGCAACCATGCCGAGTGGGTGGGAATGGCCGACCTCTTGATCCCTTCCCACAGCGGTCAGGCTTCAATCGTACGATGGCGAAGGAGGAACCAGGGTTGGGTGGCAGCAGGGGCAGGGCTGGCTGCGGGCAGCCGGGGAAGATGGCCCTGATCACAGGCCAGGCCTAGGGACCATACCCGCACACGAATTTCGTGTGCCGGGTCTCTAGTTGCTATATTAAATGAAGGTTGATTTTTATCTTCCTAAATGCATAAATCTAATATCTTCTCTCATGCCCCCTCTCCCCCTGGATTTCAAAACAAGCAACACCACCAACAGCAAAACATTTTAGTTCAGTGTTCTCTGGAATTCCAGAGGTGACAGGCAGGGGGTTTTAATGGAAAGAATTGGTAGGTATAAAAGTACAATGGAATTAGTGTAGTGATTGTGTTTCTGACAACATCATTATTTTATACAAGGTACATGTTATGCTTTCTACAATAATACTGTGATTCTGAAAGTGTTCTGATGGCAAGATTCTGACTTCACATTTTATCAAACAGTTCATAAACAAAATACTTTTTTGCATTTTGCTCCATTAATTGACATTTATTAACCAATATATAGATAATTTTTCTCCCTAATTTTTATGGTATACTTCCTTTGATCAGCAGCAAAATATATAATATGGAAATATACATTATTTGTCTTTATCCCTTCACAGATCACTCTAGAGAACATTCTAGAGAAGGGAGAAGCTTATGTTTTCTAGAAATAAAATAAAAGTAATCTTTTTCTCTCTGATGGTTATCATTAGGAATGAATGATACTTAAGGAGATTTCATAGTATTTTCCTTTTTAAAAAAATATTTTTTTATTGATTTCAGAGAGGAAGGGAGGGAGAGAGAGATAGAAACACTGATGATGAGAGAGAATCATTGATTGGCTGCCTCCTGCATGCCCCCTACTAGGGATCAAGCCCGCACCCTCGGGCATGTGCCCTTGACCGGAATCGAACCCGGGACCCTTTGGTCGGCAGGCCAATGCTCTATCCACTGAGCCAAACCAGCTAGGGCCATAGTATTTTCATTATAAAACCCAGCACTACCCATGTGCTGCTTTTCATCAGTCATAACATTTATAAGAGAGAAGGTGGTTGTGGGGAGAGGGACATGCACTGAGGAGTAGCCAACAGCAGAAGCCCCCGATTAGAACTCTAGTGAGCTGGTGTAGATGGAAGATTTATTGTTTTAGTGCCAGGAAGACCAAGGTAGCCTTGAACCAGTGCAGGTCAGAGGTCTCCTCTTTCTCTCTTTATTTCAAAACCCTGACCAGGTTTGACTACTCTGGGAGGATGAATGGACACACCTATCAGTACTAGAGGGAAAGTAGAAGAAGCAGTGAGACAGTTCCCAGGAAAATGTTTCCCTTAGTGCTAAGAGTAGAGTGATCTGGGGCTCCCAGCAGAGCAGTACAAGGTATTCCTAATACTCCAGCTGGTGGAAGGGAAATAGGTCTCCGTGATGTTCCTAGGCAGTTTCTCCTTCATGGTGAGTGGGATACGCTGATTTGATAAATCCTCGGGTGAATAAAGGATGAATGGAATGAGTTCCCCCAGTGGTCAACCAATAAATAAGTTTTTAATAAAATTATGAAAGTATTTAAAAGGAGAAAAATAAGAACTCACGTCACCACCCATTATATTATGTGCTTTGCTTATAGTTATCTGTGCAATTCATTTAACATAGCTGAGCATAATTGAGTGTATAATATAGTAGAACTTTGTTCTTGCTTTTTATTATTTACTTTTCATGAGCATCTTTCCATGCTATTAGAAGTTCTCTGTGCACATCTCAAGGCTCCTTATTGTCAGTTCTGGTACTGCACTGTGCCACAAGTCCTGATGGGGTGTGTGCAATGAGTGATGATAGGGATGAATGATTACACTGTGTAGGCCCTCTGTGTGCTCCAGAATGAGACTGGCAGGAAGGACTTCTGCTCATGTGCTTAGGTATCACTGAGGGATGGTGGCATCTGCCTGTCCCACCTAGTCCCACGTCTTCCC
This sequence comes from Myotis brandtii, assembly GCF_000412655.1. Taxonomy (NCBI): domain Eukaryota; kingdom Metazoa; phylum Chordata; class Mammalia; order Chiroptera; family Vespertilionidae; genus Myotis; species Myotis brandtii. The sequence goes on from NW_005364596.1 coordinate 3,504,444, forward strand.
ACCCTTTCCCCTTACAAACATGGGGTATCGTTTTTCTGTACCTGTACCTTCAAATGCTGCACTACTTACTGAGATCAGGCTGTGATCTCCTCTGGGTGTAGAGCTGTGCTGTATCCAGTCACTGATCTGGTAAAGAGGCCCCAAAGGAAATAGCCACAAACCATACGTTTCATGAATTGAATTTTCCCCTTCTGTTATGCCAGTTAGCAGGCTTTCTCAACTCAGCCCTGTTGACATTTGGAGCCACATAATTCATTGTTGTGGGCGCCTGTCCTATTGTAAAATGTTGGCCCTGGGGAGGAGGAGATAAGGTAGCAAAATCACTTCTGTGGAGAACCAATGGTTTGTAACAATATTGGCATATTTGGGTATCTTATGCTCCCCCCCCCCTTTTTTAAAAAATATTTTTATTGATTTCAGAGAGGAAAGGAGAGGATGAGAGAGATAGAAACATCAATGATGAGAGAGAATCATTGATTGGCTGCCTCTTGCATGCACCCCACTGGGGATGGAGCCCGCAACCCGGGCGATGTGCCCTTGACTGGAATAGAACCTGGGACCCTTCAGTCTGAAGGCCGACACTGAGCCAAACCAGCTAGGGCCCTTATGCTCTTCTTAATTATTTCATTACTAGAGGCCCAGTGCACGAAATTCATGCACTTGGGGTGCGGGGGGGGGGCCCCTCAGCTCGGCCTGTGCCCTCTCACAGTCTGGGAGCCCTCGGGGGGTGTCTGACTGCCAATGCGCTTGCCAGCCATGAGCCTGTCTTCTGGCTGAGTGGTGCTCCCCCTTGTGGAGTACAGTAACCACCAGGGGGCAGCTCCTGTGTTGAGAGACCGCGGGAGGACTCCAGGGCGTGTCCGGCCCATCTGACTCAGTTCCAACTGGCCGGACCCCAGCAGCAAGCTAACTTACTGGTCAGAGTGTCTGCCCCCTGGTTGACAGTGCATGTCATAGCAACTGGTGGGCCTGTTGACTGTCAGCCCCCTGGTGGTCAGTGCACATCATAGCGAGAGGTTGAGCAGCCTTAGCATATCATTAACATATTATGCTTTGATTGGTTGAATGGCCAACTAGATGACTGACACTTAGCATATTAGACTTTTATTATAAAGGACTAGAAGCCAGGTGCACAAAAATTTGTGCACTCGGGAGGGTCCCTCAGCCCGGCCTGTGCCCTCTCGCAGTCTGGGACCCCTCGGAGAATGACCACCTGCTGGCTTAGGCCTTCTCCCCAGGGGATTGGGCCTAAACTGGCAGTCAGACATTCCTCTGGCAGCCCGGGAGCCCTCGGGGGATGTCCACTTCCCAGCAGGGAGCAGGCCTAGCTGCAGTCGGACATCCTTAGTGCTGCTGAGGAGGCGGGAGAGGCTCCCACCACCACCGCTGTACTGGCAGCCATCAGCCTGGCTTGTGGCTGAGCAGAGCTCCACCTGTGGGAGCCCACTGACCACCAGGGGACAGCTCCTGCACTGGTCAATCAATCCTACATTGAGCGTCTGCCCCCTGGTGGTCAGTGTGTGTCATAGTGACCAGTGATTTCCAGTCGCTCTGCTCTTAGGGTCATTTTGCATATTACCCTTTTATTATATAGGATAGAGGCCTGGTGTATGGGTGGGGGCCGGCTGGTTTGCCCTGAAGGGTGTCCCGGGTCAGGGTTGGGGTCCTGCTGGGGTGCCTGGCAAGCCTGAGTGAGGGGCTGAGGGCCGTTTTCAGACTGGCCACACCTCCTTCAGGGTGGGGGTCCCTGCTGGGGTGCCTGGCCAGCCTGGGTGAGGTGCTGAGGGCTGTTTTCAGGCTGGCCACAGCCCCTTGAGGGTGGGGGTCCCCGCTGGGGTGCCTGGCCAGCCTGGGTAAGTGGCTGATGGCTGTTGGCAGGCTGGCCACACCCCCTTCAAGGTGGGGGGGTCCTGCTGGGGTGCCTAGCCAGTCTGGGTGAGGGGCTGATGGCTGTTTGCAGGCTGGCCACAGGCCCTTCAGGGTGGGGTCCCCACTGGGGTGCCTGGCCAGCCTGGATGAGGGGCTGATGGCTGTTGCAGGTTGTCCACAGCCCCTTCAGGGTGGGGGGCCCCACTGGGGTGCCTGGCGATCCTAAGTGAGGGGCTGATGGCTGTTTGCAGGCTGGCCACAGGCCCTTCAGGGTGGGGTCCCCACTGGGGTGCCTGGCCAGCCTGGATGAGGGGCTGATGGCTGTTGCAGGTTGTCCACAGCCCCTTCAGGGTGGGGGGCCCCACTGGGGTGCCTGGCCAGCCTGGGTGAGGGGCTGATGGCTGTTTGCAGACTGGCACAGCCCCCCAGCGGGGACCCTTACCCCACAAGGGTGTGGCCTGCCTGGGTGAGGGGCTGATGGCTGTTTTCAGACTGGCACAGCCCCTTCAGGGTGGGGGTCCCTACTGGGGTGCCTTGCCAGCCTGGGTGAGGGGCTAATGGCTGTTTGCAGGCTGGCTACAGCCCTTTCAGGGTGGGGGTCCCCACTGGGGTGCCTGGCCAGCCTGGGTGAGGGGCTGAGGGCCGTTTTCAGGCTGGCCATATCCCCTTCATGGTGGGGGGTCCTGTTGGGGTACCTGGCCAGCCTGGGTGAGGGGCTGATGGCCGTTTGCAGGCTGGCCACAGCCCCTTCAGGGTAGGGGTCCCTGCTGGGGGGCCTAGCCAACCTGGGTGAGGGGCTGAGGGCCGTTTTCAGGCTGGCCATATCCCCTTCATGGGGGGGGGGCCTGTTGGGGTACCTGGCCAGCCTGGGTGAGGGGCTCATGGCTGTTTTCAGGCTGGCCACACCCCCTTCAGGGTGGAGGGTCCTGCTGGGGTCCCTGGCCAGTCTGGGTGAGGGGCTGATGGCCGTTTGCAGGCTGGCCACAGCCCCTTCAGGGTAGGGGTCCCTGCTGGGGGGCCTAGCCAACCTGGGTGAGGGGCTGAGGGCCGTTTTCAGGCTGGCCATATCCCCTTCATGGGGGGGGGGCCTGTTGGGGTACCTGGCCAGCCTGGGTGAGGGGCTCATGGCTGTTTTCAGGCTGGCCACACCCCCTTCAGGGTGGAGGGTCCTGCTGGGGTCCCTGGCCAGTCTGGGTGAGGGGCTGATGGCCGTTTGCAGGCTGGCCACAGCCCCTTCAGGGTAGGGGTCCCTGCTGGGGGGCCTAGCCAACCTGGGTGAGGGGCTGAGGGCCGTTTTCAGGCTGGCCATATCCCCTTCATGGGGGGGGGGCCTGTTGGGGTACCTGGCCAGCCTGGGTGAGGGGCTAATGGCTGTTTGCAGGCTGGCCACAGCCCCCAACTACCCAAGCTCCCAGTGGAGGCTGGCTGGAAGCAGGTATCTGGGATTTATTTCTCTTCTATAACTGAAACTTTTTTGCTTTCAGCGGAGGCCAGAGCCGCCCAGAGCAGTCGGGAAGCTTGGCTTCCTCCATCGCTGGGGCAGCCAAGCCTCCTGCTTGCTCCACCTCCGTGGCTGCTGGCCACCATCTTGGTTGGGTTAATTTGCATATAGTCGCTCTGATTGACTGGTGGGCGTGGCTTGGGCATAGCGAAGTTATGGTCAATTAGCATCTTTGTCTTTTATTAGTGTAGATTGACAAATGAAAATGAAGCATTCCTTTTTTTCCCTTAGAGACTTCTTCTTACTTTGATATTTGGAGCTGATCTTTGTGTTTTCAGAGTACTAGAAATCCTGGTTTCTAAATAAATGAAGATAGTCACATATGCCACAATAGTAGAAAGCAGATGATAAAAACATTTAAGAAACCCTGTGACAAATAGAAAGAAAATTGTTTAATATAGTTAGACCAGTGTCCTTGTTACCTGGAATTCAGTACTTGGGTTCACTTAATTTTTATGGTTGACTTGTAAATAATTAAGCTCTTTGGACTACTACTTTTTAAAATTGCTTTGAAAATGTATCATTTCTCTCTGTATAACTTCCTGCTTTAGTTGGAGGCCTTGTACAGGGAGCAAAGTCCAAGCATGTCAGTGGTCTGCTCAGAACAGCCCTGGGCGGCCTGCTGAGGGGAGCTCAGCCAGATGCCTCAGCCCAGGCAGCTTTATGTGGTGATGGGCATCTGAGAGCTTCCAGGATTAGTTTCCTGAAAATTGAGTCATTCTTGAATAATCGGAGGCTTTTTTCAGAAGCAGATGAAAAGTGATGTACCTTTTTCTAATTGAGAGAGCACAGAAACCCAGAATTTTGCCCAGCAGGGTATTTGTGGATCCTTTTGAAACCTGTTCATTGGCACTCAGTTAAAACCCCCTGTTCTCAAGCTGCGAGATACAGAGAACAGATGGATGGTTACCAGAGGCGGGAGGGAATGGGTGAGGTTAGTCAAAAGCTACAAACTTCTAGTTGTAAAATAAATAAGTCATGAGGATGTAATGTCCGGCATGGTGACTAGACCTAATAACACTGTATTGCATATTTGAAAGTTGCTAAGCAAGTAGATCTTAAAAGTTCTCATCACAAGACAAAATGTTTGGTTTTGGTAACTGTGCATGACCATGGATTTTAATTAGGCTTATTGTGGTGATAATTTCCCAATACACATATACAACCATTATGTCGTTCACCTGACATTAATACAATGTGATATGCTAATTATACTTCAGTAAAGGAAATGAAAAGCCACCAAAAAACCCTGCTCTTCTACACTGTTGGTAGATTACAGATTTGTGACCCATTTACGGTAAAGAAACTTGAGTTGACTGCAGTGACTTCAGGAAACCCTGGCAATTTGATATTTGACTGATTGTCTGATAGAAGCAGTTCTCTAACTTTTATTTATAAGACTGAGATAGTGGAAGGAAAACATGATGAATTAAGAATTGGGTTCATTAAGTTCTAGTAATTAAATGTTTTGCATATTTCAATTGGTCTTGGTTTGGAAATAAAAGTTTTGAAATTTGTCATGTATGATGTCAACCAGTGCTTTTTAGTTTTTAGAAAGAAAGACAAATAGCTATTTATCTGGTTGTGAAAAGATGATTTTTTTTACCTCATTCTTAAGAATTCTTAGTTGTTGATGTGTATGTACTATATTATATGTAAACATCATTCAAGCTGGATGAAAAGTTAAATAGACCCCAAGTAGTTTGTTAGATTCACTTATAAGTGACCATCATTAATTTCAGTATATTAGAAAAGAAATTCTTCTTTGCTTCTCTGATCACTTAACCGTCTAGTTAGCATTTTTATAAAAGCTGGCCTAATGGGATATGAACAGTTACACTTGAAGGGCTATCTACTGTCCCCAGCCCTTGTCCATGTAAATAAGCTTGTGCTAGTGGCTCTGATGGCCACATATGTGGACTGAAAGGCAGCAGATGGTTGTAAAGATGTAAAATCTCCAGCAGTTATTGTCCGCCGGAGTTAATCAAGATGCTGGCCACATGCGGTTAGTGTGTCCCATGTGGGAGAAGATGCTGGTCCTACAGGGTCCCACGTAGTCTACTTGGTCGTCTGGTTTCCCCCTTCCTGCTATTTAAATGCACTCCCCCTTTTTTAAGAGCAGGAGTTCTGTCAGCTGTGGATTATAAGAATCTATGACCAAGTGGTTTTGAGAAGAAAAAAACAAAACATACTTGTGTTTCTTTTTCCAGGTTCCACAGGAGATTGGTAACTAGTAAAATTAGATAGCCTAAGTAGAGTTGCTTGGTAGTCAAAGCCTTACATCTTTTATTCAGTAGCCTTCTCTGCTTTGGCAGATTCCTGATTACTCACAGGTGAAGGTCAGAGCTAATTTTAGATCATTCCTGGAATGCCTCAGTTTCTGCTTGATTTAATTATTTCTGTAAAATCATGTTCATTTAAATATATAATTGTAAACACTGTGATTCGATTACAGACAGTGACTCTTGTGTCCAGGCCTTGCATTGGACTTTTGATGACAAACAGAATCCGTATGTGACAGATAGAAGTACAGTTATGAGGCAGAGGGAAATAAATGTGTTTTTCGTAGCCAGGGTGGAGTGCAACCACCACCATGTGGAAGCAGGAACTCCAGTTCCATGTGATGAAGAAATGCCTGTGGCATGCGGGGCAGATGGAGTGTGAAATAGCGTCAGGAAAAGAGGTACCCAGGGACCTTGGTTTTAAAATGCAATTTCAGAAGGAATGCAAGCAAACTTCTGGATTTCAGACAGCTTGGCATTCTGGGGAAAGAAAAGACTTTAATTGGTCTGGCCTTTTTTCCTTTAATCAAAAAGGCAGGACAGAATCATCCAGCAGCTGCTGCGCTCTTGTATCTTTCTCATTGCCATCAACAGCCAAAGAGCGCTTCATGCATGTGACACAGGTTTTCTTTTTCAAAGTCAGAATTTTAAATTTACCTGGCCAGAAAGCTCTAGGGTTATCATTTTCCTCAATGAAGCTTAGTTAGGGAGCTGGTAAGGGAACCTTTTAAGGAACTGAAACATTTAGTCCGAGATTTTGTCAACTGGTTCTCAGCTAAACTAAGTTTATATCAGGCTGGAGCGAAGATGTTGAGATACAATTAGGAAGATATCTGGCCCCCCAACCCCCTTGACCTCGTGCCTAGGCCCGGCTTTGATCCTCTCAGGTGTAACCTGAAGATGAGGTGGAGATAGTTGACTGAGTTGATGGATTCTATTACCAGTTTATTCCCATACAGCTTCTGGTTACCCTCAGAAGTCAACCTTATGTCTTTGTGGAAACAGTAACCGCCTCACCTTCTTCTAACTTCAAATCATCACTATTCTTTTCTTCATTCTTGACCCTCCTGCTTGTCAAAGCTCCTTTCCCTGTGTTCTTTATTTCAGACCTTCTCCGTCTTCCTGTTTCCTCCCTCCTGGTTTTCATCCTGCTTCTAAAATTAGCTCTGAACTTCATTCTTGCCATTTATTTTGTTCTGCCTGTGTACTTACTCTTTTCTTGGAAAAAAAAAAAGATCGCATCTTTTCTCCTCTGCGTCTCTGTCATTTTACCATTCCATCTGTTTTCTTCATCATCCACTAAAACTCTTACATTAAAGAAAATTTAAATTCTGGTTTGTAAATCCAATGTTTTGGGGGTTTTTTTCCTTCCTTCATGACCATCTTCCTTAGCCCCTCTGCGGCCTTAAACTTTTAAAATGTCCCTTCTTCCATGACTTTCTTATAGTCAACTTGGTTTTCTTCCTATTCCTTTGACAAATACTTTCTCTTTTGCTGAGCTTATCTGTTTTCTCAAATTCAGTTTTCATTTCAGTGTTGAGAATTTACAAATTATGTTTCAAACCCCAACCTTTTCTGATTTTTAAAAAAATCTCTCGTAATCTTGCTTCTAGGCCTAGCTCACATGCAGTACATTTCTTTTTTCTCACCTTAAGTTGTACTCATTCATGGAAGAGGAAGATGATCACTCCCTGGCTGGTGTGGCTCAGTTGGTTGAGCACCATCCCGTGCACCAAAGGGTCTTGGGTTCAATTCCAAGTTAGGGCATATACCCAGGTTGCAAGTTTGATCCTGGTCAATGTGGGAGGCAACCGATTGATGTTTCTCTCTTACCTCTATGTTTCTTTCTCTCTCCCTTCCATTCCACTCTTTCTAAAAATCAATTTAAAAAAAAAAAGAGGGAAATGGTTGCTTACTTCATGTATCAACTGTGGTCACCATTTTATCTGCATGGGCCAGTATAGTACTGTAGCTCTGACTTTTCTGCAAATTGAATAGATGACAGAAGTGGGAGATACCTTCTAGATTTAAACTATTTGAATCCAGCCTACTTTGAGGCATTATCCATTACCCTTTCCTTCTCATCATCATCTTTGAAGATTTGTGTAGACATTTAAAAGATATTTTACCTGAGAAGATGAGGGCTGTTGGAATACTGAGCACCTGTATGTCTTTTTGCCTCCCTGGTAGTGCAGGGAATAGGAAGAGCAGACAGGGCGACTAGGAGAAGGTGTCGCATGTCTGAATGAAAGGTAGTGCCTTCTGCTTGGTAGCAGTGTCACTGCTGTGGGGGCAGAACAGCAGCATCCTGTTCACCTGCTCTCACTGGGGTGACATTCCAAACGATGGAGGTTTCAGCTTCATGAAAGGAATTTGAAGTATTATCCATCACTTTGGATAGAGATTTTTAAAATAAGCTTTTACTCATAATTGTTTTTGATACTTTATTTGATAATTGATAAAAATCATTATTGTAGAAAATTGCAGAACACATATTGAACAAAAGTAAAAGCACTCGTGATACCACTTTGTAGAAATAACCTATTAACGCTTCAGGGTATTTCTTTATAGCCTTCCTCCCCCCACCCTATCCCTTGTATTTTAACAAAATTGCAGTGGTATTGTGTATAAAGTTTTCTGTCCTGATTATTTCACGTATTAATTACATCATGA
>NW_005364596.1:3513924-3534786 GCF_000412655.1 Myotis brandtii
GGCCCCCCCCCTCCCCCCCGAGTGCACAAATTTTTGTGCACCGGGCCTCTAGTTTATAATATTTGACTATCATAAAACAACTTTCATAATAGGTATCTTTCTGCATAATATTTGTCTGCATCTCTGGCTATTTCCTTCATTGATTCCTGGAAATGTGATTATTAAAACATACCTAGCATCGACTAGAAGGAAGGGCCACTTGGCAGTTTATGATGTCACTGGATCCTCAGGTTAACTCCACAGATAATGAAGTGGGGAGGGAACGTACAGCTTCTAATAGGGAGTACATGTGGTCTGTGATTTGGTGACTTGAGTGACCCAGAACTCATGCTGGGTCCTGGTCTGCTTTCTAGTTGGTTCCGTTGTTTGAGGGAAGATGATGAAATGACCAGTAGACGATATGTGTAATAGCTCTAGGTGCTACATGCTTAATGGTGTAAGGGCTTTGGTGCGTTTTGTAGGTATAGTAGCTTATCAATGGAATAATAGCAATTATTGCTACCTACTCTCTGTTGCCATTATGAAATTCCAGTTTTTCTCTTATTGTTCCAATATGCATTTAGCCTTTCAGATTCAACCTTCCTAAAAGTTTTTAATCTGTACTAGCTAAATTATATTTCTCTTTTTTAAGTTCCTAGTTCTAAACTAGTAGTTGCCAGGGGCTGGGGAGCAGAGGGTGAGATGGATATGGCTATCAAAGGGCAACCTGAGGGATCGTTCTGGTTTGGGAACTGTCTTGTACCTTAACTGTGGTGCCTAAATGAACCTGCACGTATGATGACATCACACAGAACTAAATAAACGCCCTGGGAAATGAGTACGGGTAACACTAGGGAGATTTGAGTAGGATGGTAGATTGTTTCTGTGCTGATATCCTGATTGTGATGTTATGCTGTAGTTTTGTAAGATGTTACCATTGGGGAAAACTGGCTAAACGGATACATGGGATCTTGCTGTATTAGTTCTTATAATTGCATGTGAATCTACAATGATCTCAGTAAAAATGTCAATTAAAATAGGTTTGCCAGTTCTGAAATTGGATGATTTTCAATAATGTGGTATTTTTACTCAGTGGTAACTTTGAAATCAGCTTGATATTCACAAGTCATGTTATCCTTTTTTTTTCCCAGTAAGTTTGTCTACTGTGAACAGAAGGAACAAATGCTTCTTAATATTTTCCTATAAGTTTCTTAAGGTGTGACATAATTTTCTTTCAGCCACGAAGACTTTGAATTTATTTCGGGAACACGAATGCGCAAACTTGCTCGAGACGGCCAGAAGCCTCCTGAGGGTTTCATGGCTCCCAAGGCCTGGACTGTGCTGGTGGAATACTACAAGTCCCTGGAGAAAGCCTGAGCTGCCCACCAGTCCCTCCACCTTTGACACTTCACTGCGTAACCAGAGGGGACCGCATAGTTAGTGTTGGCATTTCTTTGTGGTGGTGTCTGTCTGGACACCCTTCCTAAAAACAGACCATTGTCCTTAACTTGCATCAGTTTTGGTCTGCCTTATGAGCTCTGTTTTGAACTAGTGTACTACAGTGCTGATTTTAATGTATCTTTTCCACTTATTATAGTTAATATTCCTATAATACAATTTTAAAATCTTGTCTTTTTATATTATATTTATGCTTCTGTCTCATGATTTTTTTCAAGCTGTTATACTAATTGTAACCAATAATATACACATTGAATTTCATTTTCATCCCTTGAAAAAGGAAAAAAAATCCACTAAACAATTAATGTGGCTAGAACTTCTTTTGGGAATTTTACAAGACATCTGTAGCAATTAGATTTTTTTTCTACATTGAAAATATAAACTGCTTTCTTTATTCCTTCCTTCCAAGCAGCTATTGATTTATAATCTGTTATAATCTAAAGTATTCCTATGACATATGTAAGACCTGAATGAACTTTCTTTATTCAATAAAATTAAACCTTTTGACTTATTTGTGTGATACTTTTCATTTTTATTTTTATTTATTTCAGAGAGGAAGAGAGAGGGAAATAGAAGCATCAATGATGAGAGAGAATCATCAATTGGCTGCCTCTTGCACTCCCTCTGTTATGGGTTAGCTCAGCGAGATAGACCATCGACTCAGAATTTAAATTTTAAGAGCCTTTATTAAGCTGGCCAGCTGACTGCAGCCGTGTCCCTCCTGTAGGAGCATCACAGCTTGCAGTGCTGACCACCGAGAGTACAGCAAGACCTTTTATCTGCAACACTACAAAGTATTTTTTTTTTTTTTAAAGAAAAAACAAACTGCAAAGCGGTTCATTAGCCGTTCCTGGTACTGGCAGGGTAAAAAGTTTACAAAAAATTTACGAGCAGGGTCACACCTGGCTGGGTTTAATCATAACACCTTACTTTTCTAGCGAGATAATTAGCAATTTTTCTCTCCCATGGTCCCTGCCCCTCAGCCTACTCAGTAATTCTTCTTTGTCAGGCCCCTGCCCCTAGCACACCTCCACTGGGGATCAAGCCCACAACCTCGGCATGTGCCCAGACCAAGAACTGAATTCTGTGACCTCCTGGTTCATAGGTCGATGCTCAACCACTAAGCCACATGGGCTGGACTTGTGTGATACTTTTAGTTTTGTTTACACATATGCTTTCTGTTTTGTGAAGTTTCTATTGGAGGAGAGAAGATACAGGTATCTTTTATTACTGGAATCTAATAATTATTAACATTGTATTTTATAGTGAATTTGTAGGTGGGAAAATAATGTATTCTTAGCCTTTCCAAAAACTGAACATGTTTCCCCAATATTCTTAAAACACCTCAGAGGGTGGTTCCAGTAATAGAGAATGATATAGGGAGTAGCGGGATGTCAATTCGTCCATTTTTGCGGGGAGGGGAAGCAACACACCAAGTTTGCTCTTTGCCGCAGTCTTTTCGCAGCAAGGGTTCAGGAATCTGGAGAAGCATTGCGCATAAATGGATATAGACTAGACAAGAATATAAATTTGGAAGGCATTGGGGGAGCCAGAGGCAAACCAGCTCTCTAGTGGAGTGGCTCTCCAAATGTCAGCACTCACAGCTTTTTATTCACACATTTTGCCCTTTAGCAAACATTGCGCATAAATGGATATAGACTAGACAAGAATATAAATTTGGAAGGCATTGGGGGAGCCAGAGGCAAACCAGCTCTCTAGTGGAGTGGCTCTCCAAATGTCCGCACTCACAGCATTTTATTCACACATTTTGCCCTTTAGCAAAGCATATATACATATCAAAGGTAAGGTTTGGTAAACAATAAAGGATTATCAGGTTAGGGGAATTGCCCTCAGCTGTTTGGCAACAGGTAATAATATGCAGATCTTCAGCTCTGCTGAAGATGTCCATCAGCCTTCTGAGGAACTTCTCCCATTTATTATGCTAACTGCTATTCTTAGCCTCCAGCAGCTCTTGTAGAATATCCTCAAGTTGAATATTTACGTGAAGATGCTTTTTTAGGAGCTGGATATACATTTTTGGTTGAGATGTCAGCTTTCTTGATTTGCACTCATGCTTTGTATTGTGAAATAATCTTGCATGGTTTGGCCTTAAAAATTAAGCATTTTAAAGAGATGGAGATTATGCATGGATATAGTGTGGAAGGGTATAAAATAGTACTCAGAAAAGAAATAGAAGGAAAAATGTTTTTTTAAAAAAAGGTAAAAATGGGTGGATGATGGAACCAATTAGTGAGAAAGCTGATAAATAGAAAAGAAGTAGAAATTATGAGTAGATATTTTCTAGTGGATAGATATATTCGCTGCGGATACTGAAGAAAGTATTAGTGGGTGATTTAGAGGCTATATGGATGGATATGTTGATGGAAAAAATGAGACATGATTGTTTGTTACTTTCTTGGCACCACACTATCTAGATGTGTTTATGTTATAATTATGATTGTATTAGCATGTAGTGACCCCCATATTTCAATATTAAGTTGTAACCTTGTGTGAGACCCACAAAACCCAAATGTACTTTCCCAAATGAGTGAACGCCCAGAACTTGTACCCTAGACCCATATCGCACCAGTACAGCACACCACAGCCGGCAGCCACCGATAAGGACCGTCATGTTTACTCGGCCACATAAAAACCCCGGACTTTTGACATTCAGTGTCTCCTGCCCCAAGAGGGGAGGACTCCATGTCGCTCTACGACCCCGAGACGCTCCACTGAGACCGAGCCGTGGCCGCTCCCATTTTCATCTTCGTCCTTGTCGATGTGCATCGCCGGGTGGCCGCGCTGGTGCTAGGATCCACTAGGAACTGGCAATAAACCCCTGTGTGATGGCAGACTAACGTCTGTCTCTGTGTGTTGATGTTTATGACTTGGTTTGGTTGCCTTAGGCCTTAAAGATCTGAGGGGGGCGTTGTTATTGCAGACCCTCAGACACCTGCGCTTGTTCCGACCAGGCTAAGGCAGAATAAGTAATTAATAGAATTTGGGGTCGACTGGGACAGTTTATTTAGGGATAACTCCTGTATATAAGTCTACAAAGGTTGAAGGGCACCATAGACTCTCCCTTGGCAACCATAGACAGCTAAGGTGTGACAGCACCTTGACTCAGCTAATTTCAGAAACTCCCACCTGACATGTTGAACATGTAGGAAGTGATGCAGAGATGTAGAGACAGAATAAATCATGGTTTCATGGTGGCAGTGGTAGAGTCAAGATCCTAGGGGCAGTGAGTGTCCAATGGAGTTGGCACCCATGGCAATTGGGTCTCCTATGCAGAAGTAGTATTCTACTAGAATATTCCAGTGTCATGATCTTGGCAGATTCCTCTGCCATCAACCTCCTTTCATTCCTGAGTATTTTCTAAGCCTCATTCTATTGCATTTTCCATCAGATCTGTAAGGTACCCACCAACCTTCCCATTAATTCCTTTGTAATCTAAATTATCTGGAGTTTCTATTGTTTGCTGTCAAGTACCCTGATCCTCACAGGTGGGATGTGAAAAAAAATGTATTTCACAAAAATATCATGCTACTGCTAAATTTCAAGATGATTTTTCCAGTCAGCAGCATTAAAAATTTAAAATATAGAAAATAAACATTTTTAAAAGCCTGGCACTCAGAAAATTTAGTATCCTTTCAAAACTATAAAAATTTACTCATGAAATCAAGATTAATAGCATTCGGGTGAAATGTGGTCTAAAAAGTAACTCTGTGTTCTATTGTGTAATTGTCCTTTTTGAGTCTAGTGCTTCCTGTGTCCCCTGGCCTCCAACCTACCAGAGAGAGATGTGATGGAAACATGATTTTAGGCCCCTGTGCCCTTGGGGTTGGCCACCCTCTTGTGTGTTCCAGAGAGATGGGGAAGCAAATGCAAGCACCAATGACTTCCACCAGCCCACAGGTCAACGTGTGAGTCTTTAATCTGCAAATCTGATATGCAGAAATTGTTTTTCCTCTTCCCAGTTCATAAAAATGAGCCCAAGCAAGTGCATGGAAAATAATAATATTGGTTTTTGAAGGAAGGAAAAAAAGAAAGTGCAATCATCTTGGCAGAAATACAATGTTTTAAATCTGTCAAATCTCTATTCCACTATGATAATCAAGACCACATATTTGCATTTCATTTACCATCCAAAAGGGGAACAGTTGGGTCTATGTCTTGGAAGTCAGCATTCAATTACTTTATCAGGAAAAATTCGGAAGTCATGCTTCTTACATATGGTATATTTTTATTAGCACATATGTATCCATGGGTGGGTTGGCTTACAAAGTAAACTATTTGCCCACTGGGACTCTTACGTGTGGGGTATATTTCTTTGAGGGCCTACAACCCTCTTCGGTTATATTTCTGCTGGATTCCATTCCCCACTCCACACAGTCTTATCCTGAATGTAATTATATGTAAGTTGTGCCAAAAACATCCTGCCCACCTAAGTCCCAGTCTTTTCAGGCCCAAGATAAAAGCTGGCCTCACTTGACTATAATTGAGCAGAGGTGTGTGAAGATGGAAGCCGCCTTTTCCTGACATCCTGCTTCCCCAGATTCACAAGGTAAATGGCACCAGAATGTAGGGCCTCATTTTGAGGAACTGAAATAGGAAACATGGACAATTTTGTCATGGATCTCTGGACCTGTGCCAGCCCTGAGCATCCCTAATGATCTGCCTTTGTTAAGAAAAGGAAAACACCTCCACTGAAATGAACTAGAAGGCTGACCCCTCTCTGCTTTCCCCCAGTAGCCCTGGCTTAACCTCCCTGAGAAGTGTTTGTATTCTCCTACAGCTTCATTACTCCTATTTCCCAAGAATGCTTAGGCGTCTGTTAAAAGCAAACATACAGAGACATGGAAGCATGGAACAGACTGGGGGTGGGTGGGTATGTAGGGAGAGATTAATGGGGGAATTTATATGGACATATGCACAGCCCATGGACATAGACAATAGTGTGGTGAAGGCCTAGAAGGGGCAGGTGCATTGTATTAACCATTTTTCTTTGCATTTACTTTTAAAGAATGAGAACAAAAGGAAAATGTTAATCCCCAACCTCAGAGCAATCACCATATACCACATAATAAGTACATTGGGGGCCGTAAGTTTTTTTATGATTTTTAATCTTTGGAATAATAGGGAAGGGATTTGATTGCTTTTATTCATATCTCTAATGGGTTAAAAGTATTATGCCCCAAGTTTGCATAAAAATTTTTTCTCTTACTGCCAGAAATAAAAGAAACAAAGAACCTCAATAAAGAAAATAAAATATAGTACAGTGGGGCCTTGACTTACGAGTGTCCCGACTAACGAGTTTTTTGAGATACCAGCTGTCTCTCTGCCGATTTTTTGCATTGAGTTGATAGAGTGATTTGAGTTAACGAGCTCCTTAACGAGCTCCTTCACGAGCTCGGTCTCGGAACGAATTAAACTCGTAAGTCAAGGCCACACTGTATAGCTGAGACAAACTTGAAAACTCAGTTTTGAGTGATTAAAATTATATTGAATGGAAACTTTAAAAGGCAATCTTTTTAGAAAAGGATCTGGAGTGATGACTTCTACCACAATAACTCTGAAAGAGATCATAGGTAATGTGGTAAAAGCAAAGAGCTCTATTTACTCAGGAGTTGAGGGTATTATGTTAAATGGGAATTTAAAAAAAATGTGGAAGTATTTGTTCCAGAACTTTCCGAATAGCAGATATTCCGCATATGTTTGCTTCCTTCCCTTTCAGAGTAGCACTGTGTGTTGTCTAGCCTCCATTCCACCTTCCTTATGGACAGGATCCTAACTGCATTGAGATTGTCAATGTGCCATCCTTTAGGGGCTGGGTCACGAAGCTCTTAGACTGATCATGACAGTCTGTTCCCAGCTTTCCCAGCCTCCCTTGTAGCTATCCCTGGCCATTGGACCAATTTGGGCCAAGAGGGAGGTTTTGCTTTCCTCCTAATAGAGAAGGGACACAGCTAGCCACATGACAGTTCCTTTTGGTTTTTGTCTGGTAGGCAAAAGAACGCTTCCTTGATAAGTTCTGTAACAAAATATAATGAATGGTATTTAGAAATCTTTTTTTGTTTGTTTTTTAAAAAGTCTAAAGAAATGTTTTTCAAATTATGGTCTTGACCCATCTGTATTAAAGACACCTGGTTGCTATCTCTGGGTTGAAGCCAGGAATATGCATTTTAAGTATGTGCTCCATGCTGTTCTTATGCACCCTAAAGTTTGATATCTGGTGGCAAAAAAAAGCTGAGATGGAGTTCTCTTGAATAGGTTTGTTTAAAAAGTTATAATATGTTTTGATTTGGCTATGCATTCCAATTAAAGACTTTAATACACTTTGGACCTGACTATCTGCTCCTTTGGACATTTTGAGACATATTTTAGTTGAGAGTAACTGCCATATTTTCAGCTAAATCCAGAGAAGAAACACAGATGGTCCTCTCCTGAACTGGCTTTTATAAGTCTTTGTTCCTTTGCTAAAATGTTAAAACATATTTTCTTTCCCATTAATAATTCTGAGATTCCTGAAATACTGAGGGCCCGTATAATCTTTTTAAGGAACAAAACAAGACCACCACTAACAGTAATAGAACATTTTTAAAAATTTTTTTTAATGCTCTCTAGAGAGCCCAGGCCCCAGACTCCTTAGTTGAAAGGCTTATAATCAATTAAATGAGATTTTAACTTCAAAAAGGAAAAGTTAACAGGCATTATGGGGTGTCTATAGACATCTCCAGATTCCCCCATAGTGGATCCTGCCTTAGAAGACCCTCCAACACCAGGGAGATAAGGTGATGCAGCCCCACAGGGTGCAGTGCTTCCTGCTGCTCTCAGTTAAGGTGTTGGGGACACAGCACAGGCAATTTCTTTTCAGGGCCAAGCCTGTCTCCCATTCCCTCAGTATTTCCATCTCTCTCCATGGCAACCCTACCACCATGGAAAGATGATAAAATATGAGAAGGAACACTTCAGTCTCAGAAAAATGCTCAGTACCAGAAGCTCTAGGCAAGTTTCTCAATGTTTACAGTGTTTTGTTTTATTTTTTCTTCAGTTTTCTTCATGCTCAGAGTAATGCAAGTCAGCTCTGTCACATTTTATGGAGTCTAGGCATTGCTCACCACTAGAGACAGCTCATTGCCTCTTTGGCTGCCAAGACTTGTGGAGATCCCACCCTCCAATCCTGAAATAAGCCACAGGACATGATTATGGGAGCTCAGAATTCAGAAACTATCCAAGCAAGTGACTATCCTATATAATAAAAGCCTAATATGCAAATTATCCCCTAGGGTGGTCTTTCGACTGGGAGTTTGACCACTCGCTATGATGTGTTGCTGACTACCAGGGGGTGGCACAGAACATGGCAGGCGTTGGCGACGCAGCACTGGCAGTGGGCAGCAGTGGAGGCACTGCCGGCCCCTGATGGACCCTGATGAGAGCAGGACTGTGGTGGGATGGTGGAGCAGGTGAGCAGGTGGCACCAGATCAAGGGGGGTGTGAGCCAGGGCCCAATGGCCCTGCCGATCGCCCCGCAAACAGCGACCAGGCACTGAGGGAGCCGGGCAGGGGGCCTGGCCCCTATGGGCCTCGATAGATTGCCCCGCAGGCAGGATGGTGGGGCAGATGAGGTGGCGGTGCCAGGCCAAGGTGGGGTGCCAGGCAGGGCTGCAGGGTTTCGAGGCTGGGGGCATGAGCTGGGGCCTGATCTTGGCAGGCCACCCTGAGGGACCCCACCAGTGCATAAATTTGTGCACCGGGCCTCTAGTTTATGATAACCAGGGTTTCTGGTTCTGGGAGCTGGCTTAAAAATGAAAGAGATTTCAAAGTGTTAGGGGAAACCCTGTCACAAAAAATAAGAATAAGATATAACCAGTGAAAATAGCAAAAATTTGAAAATGTCCAGCTCTACCAATTTATTATTATTACAAATTAAACAACTTGAAGGGTCTTGTTTTATTTTGGCTAGAATGCAGTGAAATTAGACATAAGGCATGATGGTGTGGGCAAATTTTGGTGACTCCAAGCCATCTAACTTGGGCTACCAGAATGTTCAGGTGAACATCACCCTGTCCCCACGTCTGGTGGCCGGGGGATTATTCATGTTCTTAATGAGAGGAATTTCATGTGTATGGAGGAGTGAAGCCTACTGTGTGCAGTAAGAATGAATTATTTACATTCAATTCAATAGGGGCAGCCACTGGAGGTTTTATCCAGGAGTGAGGCAAGCAGGATTTTAGGGAAGTAACTTTGGCCATGTTGTGCTAAGTGGAGAGAGAAACTGAAGAGTGATTCTCAGAGGGACCAGTTAAAAGGGCTACCCTTTTCCAGGCAGGGGGCTAGGAGGGCCTGGCTTAGGCATTGAAGGAGGTAGTGGAGAAGGGAGATTGCCTTTACCATCTTCCCAAATGAACATCCTGGGCCTGGTCCCCCTGACCTGTTCTTTGGTGGCCACGTAAGCTTTAGCCTCATTGTTTACTCCCAGGTGAGTTTTTGACAGTGTAAGTCCAGCAAAACCAAATTTGTTCCTCTCCTGTCTGCTTATACCTGTTTTACAGATGCAAAAACTGAGATAAAGTCTCAAGGTCACACACTAGTAAGTGATGGACAGGGTCCAAGGCGTGACTGATTCCAGAGCCTGGCTATGTGTGAGAGTTTCCATTAAGGAACTTAGAGGTGTTCAGAACTGTAAATTATTATATGGTTATATTTAAGTACCTTTACTAAGATATAACCATATAATAATAAGAGAAGTATAATAAATAGTTGAAGATCTACTGTGTACCAGGTTCTGTATTAAGTGCTTTTTACAACTTACCTCATTTCATTCTTGCTATAGACTTAAGAGCTAGGTAAAATTCCCTTATAATAAATAGGAAAACTGGAGCTCAGAGAGGTTAGGGGAATTAGCCAAGATCACAAAGCTAGGAAAATGCAAAGTCAGGACTAGATTCAAACTCAGGAATTCCACAAAGGTAGCCCACATTTTGGGCTATAAGTGAACACTAGTTCATATATGTTTTATGATT
Source organism: Myotis brandtii (assembly GCF_000412655.1). Classification (NCBI taxonomy): domain Eukaryota; kingdom Metazoa; phylum Chordata; class Mammalia; order Chiroptera; family Vespertilionidae; genus Myotis; species Myotis brandtii. The sequence goes on from NW_005364596.1 coordinate 3,524,388, forward strand.
CTTAAAATAGGCTTGGAATTGAGGCTGCTCCATAATCGAGACTCACAGTGTTTTCTGAAATGTTATCTGTGATCTCCTTTATCAGAATTGCTTCTGATTCTGGATAAAAGTGTAGATCCCTGGACCCAGTGAATCGGAATCTCTGGGAAGAGAAGCCCAGGGATCTGTATGTCTAAGAAGCCCCTGCTTGATCACCCAGTGGCCGAGTTCCAAGAGCAAGAGCAGATGCAAACAGTGTCTAGAGCAGCGGTTCTCAACCTGTGGGTCGCGACCCCTTTGGGGGTCAAACGACCCTTTCACAGGGGTCGCCTAAGACCATCAGAAAACACATATATAATTACATATTATTTTTGTGGTTAATCACTATGCTTTAATTATGTTTAATCTGTAGCAATGAAAATACATCCTGCATATCAGATATTTACATTACAATTCATAACAGTAGCAAAATTACAGTTATGAAGTAGCAATGAAAATAATTTTATGGTTGGGGGTCACCACAACATGAGGAACTGTATTAAAGGGTCGCGGCATTAGGAAGGTTGAGAACCACTGGTCTAGAGGCCCAGACTTGAAACTCGAACCATGATGATTCTGCCACACTCCATTGGCCAAAAGAAGTCACAAGGTGGCCCAAATTCAAGAGCAGAGGGCATATTTTCTATCTCTTAATGGAAGGAGCTGTGAAGTAACATTGCAAAACGTAGAAGGAGGGAGATATCTTGTGGTCATTTTTGTACTTTATTACAGGTGATGGGCTTGATGGTTTCTCCTCATTCATTTACTATAATCCTACCCTGAAGTATTGCCTTTTCCATGACACAGAGCTTCTCAAAAGAAAAAGCCAAATATATGGAACCAGAAATGAGTAACAGAGGATCATATTAGGGGTTCTGCCAGAAACTGAAACATGCCTGGGGCTTAATGATCCATAAGTTTGTTTAAGTCTTTACTAGAGTTTCAAACATTATTTTTTCCTACCTCTTATTTGCCAGCCTCAAAGAGTAGAATAATATCAATTTTCTTACCACATAATGAGGACAAGCAATGCTAACTGCTATAACAATAACCTCAAACTCTTAATAATAATACAAAAATAATTTATTTCTTGCATTTATCAGTCTGTAGGTAGTTGTAAATGATATTCCATTTTTTGACACCTCTACTTCAATCTGTGGCATCCTCAGATTGGAAGAGAGAGCAGGGCTGATCATGCAAAGGTGCCTGAAAGTGGCCTTTAATGATTCCTAGAAACATGCCATTGACCAGGATGGTCACATGATTCCAAACTAATTGCAAGGAAGTCTGGGAAACATAGTTTCCCTGAATTCTTAGGACATATTAAAGAGATGAGTGAGCATTTAGGTAGTGTCTAAAAAATATTCTTGATTATTTTTCCAAAAAAATTTAGATGTATTATGAGGATTCATATGAGAAAACATAAAATAATAACTGAATAAGAAAATTAGGAAAATGAGAAAATGAGAGTCAGAGATACCCTCTACTAAGCATTTGTGTTTTATAAATTTGAAATCCTTTTCTTATTGATTATAGAAGCAAATTCACTATTCATTCCCTCATTGTGCCAGCTCAGAATTCATATCCAAATCAATTTCCGTGTGCCTGAGCCAAACAAGGCATTGAAATGGAAATTCTTTTTAATTAGTCTCACCCACATAATTTATGTTTGCTCTTGATATAAAACGAGGAAATAAGAAAGTCTGATATTACCTTTCTCATTTCATATAAAACAGAAGCATAGAGACCTTAGGTGAGACTGTCATGTAATCAATTGTCCTATTGCTTAAGTTTCTTAAGACAGATAAAAAGTGAGTCTGGGAGGGACCCATTAGCAAAGTATTGTTGAGTAGTACCTTGATTTTATCAAAGTATGATCTTGATTTTTAAGCTCGTAAACTGACAGTGTCCTTGATTGTATGCCATGGCTGCTTATGCTTAAACAGCTTATTTCAATAAGACTGAGCCAAGAGCCAAGGCCAGTGTGTCCTTGGGAAAGTCACTTCACTTCTCTGAGCTTCAGTTTTGTTACCTATAAAATGAGGACCTCACAGGATCTGGGGTTTGGTGGGATATCTGAAAGCATTTGGTACATAGTAAGGGAGACATAAGTGATAATTCTGAATTTTATCATGATCCTCCTGTATAGTCTCATCAGAGCTTCCATCCTCTCTGATGTAGCCCTGGAGTGGGCAATGGGATACAGATCATGGCCACAGAGGGAGCAAAGGCCAGTTACAGCACTACAACCTGGTCTCCCAACTCCGTGGTACAGCACATGGTAGTCAGCTCATTCTGTGATGTGGGATTCCAGATATTTATATTCACAACCTTAAATATCGCCAAGTTTTAGGTGAGCTTTTCTGTCTTAGGGGAGTGGGGTGGTGGGGAGGGGATAATATAAATAGACTTAGAGTCATAATCTAATGAGTATGTTTTGGAATAAGGACCTAGGATGAGAGAATATGGCCCCACATGTATGAATGCTGATCTGGCCCTGTGTAGTGGGCTACGAGCTTCCTGGCAAGTGTGGTGTGGAGCATGTCAGGGCTCTGAGGGTCTCCTTTGTTCTCTCCTTCAAGTATCTCAGATCCACTTGCCAGGGAAGATCTGAGCAAGAGAGGTTGGTCTCATGCCTGGAGCTGTCTCACCAGCTTTGTTTTACCATATATCTGTTTTCATACATCTGGGTCCAGAACTATGCACAGGGAAGAAGTAATTGGAAAGAAAGCCTTCAGTTTCTCTTTTACACAATATAGAGGGGTAGGAGGGAATAGTTGTCAACCATTGGGACTGCTTCTACTGTCTTTGTTTTGGAATTTTATTGATGCTTGAGGAGAAAAGAAAATTTGTTCTAACGCCTTTCTACTCAATTGAATTGCCTTTCCCCAGTCATTCAGATAATTCAGTCCTAGCCTATTGCTCTCTGGAAGTCATGTTCATGTAGGCAGGGTTTAAAACCCGGGGTATACAGATAGGTGTCATAGATTTCCTGAACCCCCTGAAATTATACAGAAAAAAATTGCACATGTGTGCATGCATGTGTGCCTTTTCCTGGTTTTTGGAAGCTTCTTATAGGCATCTGTATCCTCTCCATAAATTGTTGAGAATCACTGGCTACCGTGATATCCACTCAGTAAGTCTGAATCTCACTATGGTACATTGCTGCTATATATTTTAGAGGGATTTCATTACTGTTATTCTTATTTATAGCTAATCATATTTGTGTAAGCCTACATAGAAATATGGTATAATTTAATTAATTACAGAATTTTGAATTAAGAAGAATAGGATCAAATCCTGGCTCCCCTACTTCCCAATTGTGTGCCATAGGCCAAGTTACTTAAGTTCCACGTGCATCCATTATTTCAGTGGACCAAGGAATGATAAGTCTTCTTTATAAGGTTCAGAGGAGGCTTTGAAGAAGTAAGGCTTTTGAAATTACAACATATGTACAGGCAAATAGAAATTTCTTAAGTCACAATTGTATTAGAGGCATTCCCAAACTGGACAGCAGTCTACTTTAAAAAATTAAATTAATATGTGCTAATTAGAGAAAAATAGAAAAATCAGGTAAAATATGAAGAAAAGAAATCACCTCTAACCACACTCCTCAAAGTCACTTTTAACATTTTATTACATGTGTTTCAAGTCTTGTTTCTATGGATTGAACTTCTAAAACACATAGTTGTAAGTATGCTATTTTTGTAATTAGAAAACACAATTTCTTTCAGCCATTTCCCTTATTGTTGGATTTTAGGTCGTATTAATTTCCAAAGTATTAATAAACTTATAGTGAATGTCATCAGGAATAAGACAATTTAAAGTGATTATGGCTATAACGTAGACTTCCAAAGGTGGAATTTGAGTGCCAGAGATTATCAGTTTTTTTCCCCAATGCTCTTGCTATGTAATCAGATCCACACATTATTTTTCCAACTTGTCATTATGCAAGTGCACACACCCATAGGCACAGTTCATTTCTCATCTCTTTATTACAAAGCAAACACCAGTTTACTTACATAGCTAATGTTCTAGAAATGCCCTCCATGTCCCTCTTAGTCATTTATCCCTTTTCCCACAAAGGAAACCGCAATCTTTTTGGGGGAAGTCACTTCCTTGCTTTTATTTATAGTTTTTATCACCGAAGCAAATGTTCCTAAGTCCTAGAGTTTGGTTTTGCCTGTTTTTCAAACTTCATATGTACGCTGTCACACAGTACCAGTATGTAGTCTTCTGTCTGGGTTCTGAGGCTCAGTTTTAGGTTTGTGAGACTCATTCCTGTTGTAGCCTACCGCTGGTGAGTTAATATTCATTGCCATAAAGTCTCCCCTTCTGTAACAATTATGAGCTGTGGTCTATCATCACATTACAATACCTGCAGGGATTGTATATTTTTATATTTCTTTATAAAGAAAGGAAGGAAACAAAACTTTGAATATCTGCTTTAGTTTAGATACCACAAACCTGAATGTTTGTGGAAGAAAACAAGTGTGTTAGGTGCATATGTTTCAGTTTTTATATGTGGCATGTTCAATGAGGGAAATAACTAATATATAACATATGGAAGATAATCTATATTCTAAAAACTTGCACCTTAGTTTGAAAATACAGAATCATATAGGTGTGTGTGTGTGTGTGTGTGTGTGTGTGTGTGTGTGTGTGCGTGCGCGCGCGCTTGCGTATCTAGGAAACATTTTAAAGTGTGATGAATGTTTCTACATTTAGATGCCTTGATGTGCTGATTGGACATGTAGAAATTTACCTTTGTTTTGTTGCAAACTGAGATAAACAGTTATAATCTTTCCTTCCCACAAACAGAGATAATGGAAGGTAAGATTATTGATAAAATCCATGACATTATATATACATTTGATTTAAAAACAGAGAATCACAAACTTTTCCATTTATACAATACAGAGATTTCAAAGCAGATGTCTTCCTTATCCTCTACATGTATTATGCAAATCCAACTTTATGTTCTGATCCATTTAAAAATAGACTTTCCTTCAGCTCATATGTTTCCAAATGATGGATTTTAAGAAATAGCAGCTCCTCTACTATCATTCTCTTTATCTACGAAGAATGATTTTTTAAAATCTTTGACAACATCAGGTATAGATTAGAAGTGTCACCAAACAACATCCCAGCAATTTTGAGCACATTTTTGGGCTCAAAGTTCACAAAAGTGAACTTGTTCATTCACAAAGCGGTGATTATGCCTTTTGTGGTGAAACAGAAGGTCTTGCAGACTGTGTCAGGCGCTTCCTCCCTCTGAAAGCTGCCCTAGGAGGTGTCCATGTCTGACTCCAAGGGAAGAGGAATCAGGACTTTCTGTTTATTACTGGTATTTACACAATGAACATAATCTCAGTACTTGCCTAACATGCACTAAATACTTGGAAGTTGTTACTCCAGGCTACTGAGTCCTAGAAGCCAGCATGTGAGCAAACATTTTTTTTTTTACAGCATTTATGATCTTCCATAGAAGTTTGGCAACATTATAAAGGCCTGCTTGCCACCATGGTGCTCGCGGACACTAAAAGGAAAAATGAGCAGTCTTCTAACTTTGTTTATCCATTGACATTCATGATTCCAATGAAATCAAGTCCCTCAAATGAGGAAGCAATTAAAATGTGCTAATTTCCAGGGTGTAAGAAAGGAAATGGATATTTTGCTTGTATTCCATAAGACAGGGTGATCAGTAAATTCTCACTGCCACGTGAATTATTGTTTTGCTGAAGCTCAGATTTCTATGCAACACATGCCTACTTGGAGCTCATTCCCCATTACTTTAAATAAGAAATAGAACTAGGATATTGTAGGGGAAAAAATAAATTTAATTTTGAATGTATAGGAACTCATAAAAATATGAGACTCAAAGAAGTGACCAGAGCATGCAGCTTTTACACATTTTTAAACAAAGAAACAATAAATATGTGAAGAATTGACAAGACAAAGGGGTTTGGGCTTGGGGTATAGTAAATAATGAAGGATTAACAAGGTTTGCGTATACTCCCTTCTTGGCCTTAAATTCCCTATCTTTGGTGATGGGGATGACTTCTGCCCTCCTGATACAGGAAGAGTACCTTTTACATGGGATATTTTTATCTCTGTTTTCAGGGGGACAAAGGAGGCTCAAAGTGTCCTTGCATCAGCTATTTCTTAACTAAATTTAGTTCAAAATAATGTTATCAGTGAGGTGTTCCCTGTGTCCTCACCTGTTGCTGGTAGAAATGGAGCTCTGGGGGTGCTGCAGGAACTAGAATTTCCCGAGGTCCCCACGGGAAGATGAGGTAGCGTGAAAAGCTTTATTGGTGATATGACATTAAGGGAGTTTCCCTCCAAGGTCCCATCACCTTAACACCCCACCATGTCTTCAGCAGGGCTAAGATCAAAGCCACTACCCAGAGTCTTCGTTCCCTATGAAATCTCAGTCCAGCCCAGCGTCTGGCTAGCTTAGCTTATATTCTCAGTTGCAGCTCATCGCGCTTCTGCGGTCATGGCAGGCTAGTTTGGGTCATGGAACAAGCAAGTGCAAGGAAGCAGGAGCCAAACAAGAGGAACAAGAGAGAGAGAGAAAAAACCTTTGTCTGGGGATATAACCAGGAGCTTAATTTATCAACCCTTCAGGATTTCATGTGCTTGCAGTGGCTCCACTCCTCTGGCCAATTCATGGTTCCCCAGGCTGGACTGACAAACAAGTACTGTTGGGCAGCATGAGACTTGATTGGAAAGTTTGTAAGGAAGACATTCTGAGAAAAGGAAAGTGTGTGCAAGGCCACCTGCCCTGTTTATGGGAATTCTGACTTAGGGGGGACTTAAGGGAGTGTTGAATGCAGCACCCCTAATTATTCCTTGACCTTTCCAAATAAGTCTGTGCATGTGCAGACCCCCGGGTTCTTAGTGGAATGCTTATGCCTAATCCCTGGATGCCCTTGCCTTGAGGACAATGTAAACAGATGTGTCCTCCCAAGATTACTCACCCTACTGATTGTATCTAAAGATAAAAACTGGAATAAAAGCCTAACAAGGCAGGCAATTGAGGCTGCCTGGTCACTTTGGCCAGGCTGTCCCTTAGCCTCCCTTTCACAGCAAACGTTGTGTCAGACTAATCCATTCATCCATCACTCAGGGTCTGCTGGTCAGGCCCCGCAAAGTACCTTCCCTAGGTCACCCTGACTTCCCTGTGCCTGCACCCATCTTCCCCTTTGTTTGATCCCTTTCCCCAGTGATGTGCAGGGAATGGACTGGTGGTTCCCTGGGGAGTATAAAGTTGCAGCTTTCTGGTGAAGTTGCCCAGATGACCATTCTTAAAATGTCTGGCCTTCCCTTTGCTCCTTTCCTATTATTAATATTAATAACTAGTTCATTATAACAGCAAAAAATATGCCAAAATGGGTATGTTCTGCTCTCTTTCCATATATCACTCCCTCCCCGCCAGTTTTCTTAAATGGAACTAAAACAGTAATTATGTATATTACTTATGTGCATAAGCAATAGATCGTAAAATGCCCACAGTATTGCTTCCTGATCACCAAACAAGAAGAGCAGTGGTAAATAAACAGCTGCTTTGCACACAGTAACACATTGCACTTCCCCTTTGTTAGAACCCTTTAGTTTTAAAAAAGTCTGTGCAGAGTCTGACATTTTAATAATTGTATTTGGAATTGTAGAATTCCCCTATATATCATTTTGTTTAATATATTGTAATGAGTGTGATGTTAATTTTATGTGTCAATTTGACCGGGCTAAAGGATTCCCAGATAGCTGGTAAAACATGATATCTGGGTGTGTCTGTGAGCTCGTTTCCAGACTAGATTAGCATTTCAGTTGATGGACTGAGTAAAGAAGATTGGCCTCACCAATGCAAGTCAGCATCATCCAATCCCAGAGGCCTTGAATAGAACAAAAAGGCAGAGGAAAGGCGAATTTGCTCTGTTTGAGTTGAGATATCCATCTTCTCTTGCCCTCTGACATCAGCACTCTTGTTATCTGGCCTTGAACTCTGGTAGAGCTTATACCACTGGCTTCCCAATTCTTGAGCCTCTGGAGTTAGATTTCCATCATTAGTTCCCCTGTCCCTTCACCTTCAGATTCCAGATGAATACAATCAGCTCTCCTGGGTCTCCAGCAACTAGACAGCAGATCATGGGACTCTTCAGATTCCATAATCACGTGAGACAATTCCTAATCTCTCCCTCTCTCTCTCTCTCTCTCTCTCTCTCTCTCTCTCTCTGCAAAGTCAGAGATATGAGCATTTTAAGGGTAGGTACTTCTGATGTAGAGGGACTTAGCATTTCTTGATAGACTCTGCTGAACTCCTTGGGGCCAAAGATTGTCATATTATGTTTGCAACTTCAGAGGCTGATGACAATGCCTGGTGTATAGAATCTATCTCCTAAATCTTTCAAAAGCTAATAAAAGATCTAGGGGAGTAGGGGTCACCAGGCCAATGATGTTTGATAGACCTTAATTCTCATTTTATCTAAAGTAGATGCAGCTACCTACCCAGTGAAAAATTGGCCTTCAAATAAAAAAAATGTGGTCCCTAGATTCAAATGGGGCTGATATAATAAAACTTTGCATATTTGGGAGGAATGAAAAGGGGAACTCTGAATTGTGAAAAGCTGTTATTATAAAATGTGAACCTGAGAAAGAAAATACCTACTAAGAAGGGCTCCTGGTGGCTAACTGGGCTCAAATTTTTAAAAACAGAACCTAGCAGTCATTTCTACACAAGGAACCTCTCACACAAGCGGCACTTCAGGGAGAAATCTGCCCTGAACTACTTTCCTCTGCACTGAACTGCCTGCCTGCCCTGTGTTTCTAGCATCTGAGTCAGCCCTTGTCAAGGTTTCCTGGAATCCTATTTCAACCAATAGGACAGGCTTTCCCATCTAATCAGAGCTTCACAGCTATACCCCTTCTCCCACATCAACATCTTCACTGACCAATCAGAACAGCTAATTTCTGACCCATCAGGACAGTGCCTTTTGGACCAATCAAACTGCAAGAATTTGGAGTCCTCATTTGCATGATGATGGACCAATCAGGGACCAGGAGCAGGGGCTTCTGTCTGTATAAGCCAGCTCCCCTTTGGCTTGGGGGACCCACGTTCCCTTTCCACTGAAGACTTCTTTCCCTGGCTGAGCTGAAGATATCTTGCCAGAGCAGAGTGAAGCAGACCAGTGCAGGCCAGAGCTGATTGGCACAGAATGGAGCAGACCAGAGCAGGGTAGACCAGTGCAGCGCAAGGTAGAGCAGACCAGTGAGGATAGGAGTGGAGCTGTCCAGCACCTGGTCACCTGGGCCAAGGGCTGCCTCACAGCTGTGCTGGTCTCACGGCCATGCTGTCTCACAATTGAACTGTTTTGCACTGAATAAAGTTTCTTTCTTCACTGCACTCCAAGTTGGGGATTCCTGTTTGCGTTGAATTGGCACCAACAACATTGGTTGACAAGAATGATCAGAGGGGTGAGTTTTTCTTACATTCAAGAATAACATAGGTTAGGAAGCATCCCCAGCCCTTGCTTTTGTCTCATGTGGGGCTCCTTTCTCATAGGTGTTGCGAATGGAACTCAGGAAATTTAGCCTTTCAGCTCTGCTCCCTTTTCTGCAGCCTTCTGGTTTTAGCCCTCAAATCTTGATATGTTTTCTTTTCTCTGGGAGACTTTTCCATTTTCACTGGTGTTGGTTTTAGCTAGGTGCTCATGGATACTCTCTGGTCAAACTTGGTCGATTTTGAAAAAGAAGAGGAAGATCCACAAAGTGTGAGCAAAAGGGGACTCTGGAATAAGCCCCATGGTTTGGAAGACCCTGTTTATCACAAATTTAGACACACCTAGTAGATATATGAGAGTGAACGGGCATCTCTGTCCCTCACGTTGTGGAGCTCAGTACAATGCTTCTTTACATCTCTTGCCTTCTGTCCTCGAAACAAAACATCCCCAACCATGTCTGCGTGCTATGTGGCTTGTGCTGCTAACATTATTAGAGATATTAACTATTTCAGCCTGCAGAAAGGATTTGAATGGTACAAATGCAAAGGGAAGAGAAAAGACATTAACTCATGTTTTTGAGAAGGATTCTTTTGAGAGTCCATATTCTTCTCTTCATGTTTCAATTTATGAATCTAGAGATATTTATGAAATTAACAAGGCATTTCTGACAGGTTTGTACATGGTTGCTTAATATTGCTTTTCAGCATTATAATTTCTATCACTTACATTTTATATACATAGATCTATATGTAATATTGGTGAATATACATGTAATTTTGTACATTGGCAACTAAATGGACACTGAATCGTCCAATTTTTTGCTAGAATTGCAAAAATTTTCATATATATGTTTAATAAGATTAATTATATTATATTTT
>NW_005364596.1:3534917-3537054 GCF_000412655.1 Myotis brandtii
TTATATCATAATATAAAATATTATATATTTAAAATATTAAATTAAAATGTATCTTTATGTAATTTCTATTTGATATTTTGATATCCAGTAATGATAAATTTTATTTTGCCCTTTGATTTCTATAGTAATTTTGAATATCTTAGAAGAAAATCACTGTTTTTGAAACAAATATACAAATAATTTTAATTAAAAACATTTATCCCTATTTTCAATGAAGATATATATAATTTTTATATATTTTGAATGTCATTACATTTTATTTTAAATTTATTAAATTATCATTGTTGGTAGAACATAAATTATGTAAAAATATTCACTCTAACAGCATAATTAGCAATTTGCTAAAATGTAGGCAAGAACATTTTATGAAATAAATATGTAGTAATTTATGAACCATATAGGTCTTTTATTAGTCACACAAACATCACTGTCTCATCAATAGGACATTCAGATATGCAGAATAATGTTAAATTAAGTCTTTTAAAATATATTACCAAATTTCAGTCCCATAAAAACCATAGTTTTACACAACCTTTTCTATTTTGTTATTATGACTGTTTTTGTCAAGGTAAGAGGATGAAACATACTTCATTCAACAGTAAGGTTGATTTTTAACTTTTAAATACTCCAGTAAATGATATACGGGCCTCTTCTGTTCTGAGAAAGAGAAAAGCAGCCCAGGCATCTGAGAGCGGGCTTCCGGTGGCTAGGACCTGACCTAGTACTTACAGTGAGGCAGTGGTGTTCTCAGTGGAACATAGACAACGCCACCGAACACCACCATTGGACAAGGTCCCTTAGTGACCATGAGGGAACGAGACAGAAACAGAATCACTAGGGAATAGTTTGCCAACAAGAACATTTTCTCAACTGAAAAATAATCAAACATCTCCCTCTGTTAGTTATTCTGAGAGACTGCTACTTACTTATCAATACAACTTACTTTCCACTCTCTTCTCATTTTCTATATTACTAGCATAAGAATTATTAAGAATCCCAAAGATGAGACACCTGTTTCCTGAGAGCATCCAGTCCTGAGCAAAGTCCCACTTTCTTTTTTTTTTTTAAAAAAATATTTTAATTCATTTCAGAGAGGAAGAGAGAGGGAGAGATAGAAACATCAATGATGAGAGAGAATCATTGATTGGCTGCATTCTGTATGCCTCATACTAGTGATTGAGCTCACAACCCAGGCACGTGCCCTGGCCAGGAATCGAACTGTGACCTTCTGGTTCATAGGTTGACGCTCAACCACTGAGCCATGCCAGCCAGGCTAGTCCCACTTTCTTAAACCCTTCTCAAAATCATTTAACACAAGCTCAAGTCCTGTAAGTTCCATCTCATACCCTCTTAATAAGAAAGCCCATGCTCCCCATGGTGAATATTCTCCCTTATTAAAATGAGTCAATGTCCCCTATCATTCCTAACCTTAAAGCTGACTTTCTTGCTGCAAGAACTATCTCTTTCCTTGAGAGGGCTCCAGAGGGCGCATGAAGACATTTGGCCGTGCCTCGGTGCCACCCAGGAGACTGGCCCAACCCCAACTCCTCATCAGCACAGACCAGGAGATTGGGTCTACGTCAAAAGGCACCGCCTGGAGACCCTGGAGCCACGTTGGAAGGATCCCTACACCGTGGTGCTGACGACCCCCACCGCTCTCAAGGTAGACGGCGTCGCGACCTGGGTCCATCAGACTCACGTCCAGTCAGCGGACCCATCCATGATCTGGAAAGACTTCATCACCAAATGGAGCATCGATTGAGATCAATGCAACCCGCTCAAGCTCAAGCTACGGCGTGCTCGACCTGCCTGATGCTGGTAACATTGAATAGACTTAGATAATGCCTGCGTCTTCATGGACATGGCTCCAAAAAGACAAGGACAATTCATAGGAAGATCAGGAATAGACTTTAGTATCACATGTTTAGTAGCGGAAGATTTGGCTGCCTGAAGCGGCCATGATGCCTATATTATGTTTCATTGTATTGATGTGTTATATTGACCTTTAATTCTCTTGCAGGTTTGAATGTGTGCTGGCTGTCCTGGAAGGGAACTATGTGGGGTGACCCCCAAAAGTAAAGGATGGCTAGCTGCCAAGAGGGCAGGTGCCCAAATGGGCAGGAACGGTGCCCATCAG
>NW_005364596.1:3539278-3550549 GCF_000412655.1 Myotis brandtii
GCCTTTGTGGTTGCAGGAACTATTTCTTTACCTGATCCTTAGAAATTAGGTTCCCATGACATTTGAATTGCGATGTTTAGCTGATTCTTGTGATGATTGCCCACAATGCCTTTTCTCTGAAGCCCTTGGGATAGGAGTTCAGGCCTTCCTCATGTCCTTCCCCCCTGTTCCATGCTCCATGTAGCAAATATGTTATTTAGGAAACTAAAGTGGCTTCTCACCACAAAATATGGATGATTAAGTCTTCGGGGAGCTACATTGAAAAAGCTGTCTCTGGTTTGTCACGTTGTCAAATGTGGAACTGTTCTGCCGACATTATTTTTGTCCTAGGCTATCTATAAATGAAACTGTAAGTACACCTTCTCCCCATTCAGAAAGAAAGAATAAGCATGCAGCCCTCTTAGAGGTGGTTGGCGGTTGAGGCTTATTGGTGTATGAGGCTAAACAGCATTCTTGAGGACAAAAAAAATGAGGGGGAGCACAGGCAGGAATTCCTCTCGGGCCAACACAAAATAAAATGAAAGGCCCTGTTTCTTACAGTTTCATGTGTCTTGAGTCTTCACCTCACACTTGATTTAATCTTTATTCTCATTTAAATGTCATTAGAAAGTCATCACTTTTGAAATTGTGTAGCTTGATTTTTACCTAAAAAAACCCCAAAACATCAAATTGCCCCAAAGGCATTTAAAAAGATGACATCTTAAGTATTCTCTTTCTAAAGCCGTGCCCGTGGATGTATATACAATAACTGGTTTACGTGCCTGTCTATTTTCTCTCATGTAGACATATACATATACATTGAGTGTAGATTCAAAATTTTCCACAAGGAACAAAAGGAATCTCATAATGAAAAGCAACATTTTTTCTGGATTCAAGCCAAGGCACCGGATCCTTGTTCTTTTCCAGTTGATTTATCTTAATGATGCTCTGTCAGGCAAAAGCCTTTATGAATTCTGCATAATGTCCTATTCAATTACAGCGGCATGCTTGCCTCAGCTTTGCAAGGCTAAGCTTGAGATGATTTCCCCCTCTAAGAATCTCTCCCATAGTCAGTGATAAAATAAGACCAGTTATTGCTGGAAGAAAGCAATTAACAAGAAACTTTCTTTCTTTCTTTCTTTCTTTCTTTCTTTCTTTCCATGCTCCATGTAGCAAATATGTTATTTAGGAAACTAAAGTGGCTTCTCACCACAAAATATGGATGATTAAGTCTTCGGGGAGCTACACTGAAAAAGCTGTCTCTGGTTTGTCACATTGCCAAATGTGGAACTGTTCTGCCAACGTTATTTTTGTCCTAGGCTATCTATAAATGAAACTAAGTACACCGTCTCCCCATTCAGAAAGAAAGAATAAGCATGCAGCCCTCATAGAGGTGGTTGGCGGTTGAGACTTATTGGTGTATGAGGCTAAACAGTATTCTTGAGGACAAAAAAATGAGGGGGAGCACAGGCAGGAATTCCTCTCGGGCCAACACAAAATAAAATGAAAGGCCCTGTTTCTTACAGTTTCATGTGTCTTGAGTCTTCACCTCACACTTGATTTAATCTTTATTCTCATTTAAATGTCATTAGAAAGTCATCACTTTTGAAATTGTGTAGCTTGATTTTTACCTAAAAAAACCCCAAAACATCAAATTGCCCCAAAGGCATTTAAAAAGATACTTGATTTAATCTTTATTCTCATCTTAAATGTCATTAGAAAGTCATTGCTTTTGAAATTGTGTAGCTTGATTTTTTACCTAAAAAAACCTCCAAAACATCAAATTGCCCCAAAGGCATTTAAAAAGATGACATCTTAAGTATCCTCTTTCTAAAGCCGTGCCCGTGGATGTATATACAATAACTGGTTTACGTGCCTGTCTATTTTCTCTCATGTAGACATATACATATACATTGAGTGTAGATTCAAAATTTTCCACAAGGAACAAAAGGAATCTCATAATGAAAAGCAACATTTTTTCTGGATTCAAGCCAAGGCACCGGATCCTTGTTCTTTTCCAGTTGATTTATCTTAATGATGCTCTGTCAGGCAAAAGCCTTTATGAATTCTGCATAATGTCCTATTCAATTACAGCGGCATGCTTGCCTCAGCTTTGCAAGGCTAAGCTTGAGATGATTTCCCCCTCTAAGAATCTCTCCCATAGTCAGTGATAAAATAAGACCAGTTATTGCTGGAAGAAAGCAATTAACAAGAAGTTTTCTTTCTTTCTTTCTTTCTTTCTTTCTTTCTTTCTTTCTTTCTTTCTTTCTTTCTCTCTTTCTCTCTCTCTCTCTCTCTCTCTCTCTCTCTCTCTCTCTTCCTTTCAAGACTTGTGCTTAGAAAAATTAAATCTGGACGCCTTTTACCAACATTGTTTTTTTATTTATTTAGTTTTTCATTTTTTTCTACAATTCAGTTAGATATAGGTCTTAGAACTATGCTTTGTATTAGTTTTATGTGTAAGACAACAGAATTCATTGTTCAAATGTTCCCTCTCAGCCTCACCTATCTATAGAGAAGCATGGACAGGGCTCAGGGTTGCTCTGCAATAGTGCTGTCTGATAGAACTTTCTGTGATAATGGAAATGTTGTATAATCTGCTCTGTGAAATATGGTAACCACCAGCCACTTGTGACTGTTGAGCATTGAAAATGTGGCTAGTGTTACTGAGAAACTGAATTTTAAATATATTTAAATTTAATTAACTCAAATTTAAGTAGCTGCCTATGGCTTTGGGCTACTCATACAACACAAGTCAATAGAATTTAACTCTGGAAAACTGCATTGAGGTTTGGCAAAATCCTATTTTTGTAACAACTACCCTGGAACAATAATGTATTATCTCTCATGATTCAGTGGGTTGACTGCTCAGCTAGACAATTCTCAATGGAGGTTTCTCATGTGGTTTCAGTCAGATATCAGTGGGGGCTAGAGTCATCTGAACGCTCAACTGGACTAAAGCTTAAGATCTCTTCTCACTCCATACCTGGTGGCCTGGAGTAGTTTGGAAGAGCTGGGGACTGGCCAGGCATCTCTCTTTCTATGGAGCCTCTTTACATAACAAGTTTGGGTTTTTTCACAGCATGACCGTCTCAGGAAATTGAACTTCTTACATGGTGTCTGGCTTCCCCCTGAGTGGGTATATGAAGAACAGGAAGTAGGTGCTGCCATGTTCTTCCAGCTTGGAAACTGGCCCAGCGTTACTTCTTCGATGATCTATTGGTCAGAGCAATCATAGAGCTTGGCCAGATTTAAGAGGAGGTGTCCTAGACCCTTCCTCTGGGTGGGAAGGAGGTAAAAAGTAATGTGAGCATTTTTAGTTATCCACAGCTATTCCGTAGAGTGGCATGTTTTCTCCTACATTCATCCAATAGAAATATGAAGGCTAATGCCTCTTCTTTTCTTCTCTACCCGACCAAAAAAGTAATTTCAATTGAGTAACTTGAGGCCAAAAAATGACCAAAGAATTTTGTGCTTATGATGAGGATTGTGATGATGTTTAAACTGAACTGGAGACCTAAGATGTGAGGAGAAATTTAGTGATTTTACTTTAACTCAGTTCTCAGCTTCATGTGATGAGCAAACACCATTGACTACAGTCATTTTTATGGTTCTGAGATGATTGAGAACATCAAATTCTGGCTAAAAGTCCTCTTCACACTGTATCCATGTAAGTGCTCTTTTTATCTATGAATATATAATGACTAGAGGCCTGGTGCATGAGATTTGTGTACTCCAGGGGTCCCTCAGCCAGGCCTGTGCCCTCTCGCAGTTCAGGAGCCCTTGGGGGATGTATGACTGACGGCTTAGGCCTAAGCCGTCAGTTGGACATCCTTAGCACTGCCGCGGAGGCAGGAGAGGCTCCCACCACCACTGCTGCGCTCGCCAGTTGTGAGCCAGGCTTCTGGCTTAGCTACGCTCCCCATGTGGGAGTGCACTGACCACCAGGGGGCAGCTCCTGCATTGAGCACCTGCCCCCTGGTGGTCAGTGTGCATCATAGTGACCGGTCGTTCCACTGTTAGGTCAATTTGCATATTAGCCTTTTATTATATAAGATTGTTTTAATATTTTTGTTTTGTTAATGCAGCTTTAGTGGTTGGAGTTTTCTTTTTATTAAACCTTTTTTTTCCTGCCACATTCAGCATCAAATTGATCTTTTCTTAAAAAAATGAATAATTCTATCTTAACAAAAACTCATCGGCTTCTGTAAGTGCATAAGCTTGGTGTGTCTTTGTATTTCTCATATTGCTCTACAGACCAGTTGGCTCATTTGATTTGTGTTTCATGATACATTCAAAACATTTCTTTAGTTTAACATAAACTTTCTTCAACTTTAAAACATCTGCATGGATATCCTGCTGTCAGCCAGCTTCCACCTGTTTTGTCCAAGAAAATTAAGGTGAACATTACTTTTTTCCTTAAAGGTTGACTGCATTCCAGGACTTCTGTTAATAATTTGAACTTGCCTTTGAGCATTAATCAATGATGTTCACAGGGCACTGGGCGATGACCTGGGTCTAGGTCTCTGAGTCATGCGGAGGGTCAGCAATTTCATCACATGCAAAGCCTTTGGTTTAGTCTTGGGGTTGCTCTCATACCTAGCTGCCACACAGTCAGACGTCTCCCAGCAGCTCTTCTGATTCTGCTTTTGCTTGGTTTCCTGCTATTTGTTGCTTAGATCTTCATGGCAGAGAGTGTGTCTTGGGTAATTGAGTTCAGCAAGACTTTAAGATCTGTATTACAGAAGGAAGTCTGGCTATGCAGGACTTCCTTGGTGCACACAGCACCGACCAAGGGAGTGTGCTTCTCAGCTCTGTTTGGCGCCAGGTTAAGGGGTGATTGTGATTCTTTGTTCCATCCACTTCTTACTTTCCCCCTGCTGTCATCCGCATTCCGATCCCACAGGAGGTTCCATAACCCTATGCCATCAGGTTTGCATTGGTCGGCTTCAGTTCCATTTGCTCTGGCAGCTGTATCTGAGGCTCTGGCCCTCATCATTATTAAAAGCCATGGCTTCTGGTACCTGCCAGGGCCTTCTTAGCACAGAGAGAATGGGACGAATAATGCGTGTAGTTTGGGACAAGAGATGTTTGGCGGAATGGGGAAATCAGTACCTGGGAACTAAAATGCAATTTATCACTCCCATACCACAGAATTGCAACTTCTCTCCATCTTCAAAACTACCCTCTAGTCCAGACCATCAGCAACTTATCCACTCGTCCCCCTTCCCCAGCTACTGCCACAGTGATCATTTAAAACTGTACCTGATCACGCCACTCTCCTGCTCCCGTTACTTCCCATTGCCTTTGGCATAAAGTCAAATGTCCTTACCCTGAACAGAAAAGTGTCTGCGTGTCCACACTCATTGCTCGCCATCCCTCACACAATCACTCAGCTCCAGCCACATTAAAGATTTGCAAGTAGCTCGAACAGACATTATCCTTGCTACTCAGGGCTTTTGCTCATGTACATGTTCCCTTTTCCAGGAAAACTCTTCTCCCACTCTTTTAGCTAACCCCCACGCTTGTCTTGGGAAGTCTTAGTTTAGAGATCACTTCCTCCAGGATTTCTTCGTTTGTGTCTCCGCAGACTAGGTTAGGCCCACTGTTGTATACATCCTATCGTTTTCTTCATCAGACTCACTGCATGCACATCTTTCACTCTGCATTTGCTTTCCCCTAGGGTTGGCAATGCAGGAACAGCTATTCACTGCAGTGTCCTCAGAACATAATGTAGTGTCTGGACCAGAATGGGCAGTTAATAGTTACTGAAAAATGGAATAAATTCCACATAATAGAAACAGCTCTGATAAAACCTTATTGTTGAGCATGACTTTCAAATAAGAAATTGTAGTGTGAATAACCGTCAACCTGACAACTCTGGAACAAGAGATTTTATTTGTGTTGAAAGAGTTATCATACCCCCTGCCTTTGGGTTCAATGCTTGCAATAAGGAATAATCTTTGCAACACACTTTAAAAATTCACAGCGGTAACACTGCCTGAGATACGTTTAGATAGCTTTGGTAACTAGGTATAAAGAAGATCATAAGTCAAAAGCGACAGGAAGAAAGGCACTCTTCTTTTGTAGGAAGCCTTGATCCTCCTTTCACTTTGCTGGACTCCGCTGTGTGCACATCGTGCCTGGCCAACCCCAGCTTGACATGAAAGGGCTTCATCGGCTTTTAACAAACCATATGGTAAAAACATCTACACATACACATATTTCTCCTGATACCTTCAGGCGCTGCTAAGCAGCTGGTATTAATGAATAAGAATGGCCATTGAAATCATGGTATGTTGTTGCTAGGAGGGAGCAGTTTATAGCCCGGAGAATTATAGATTACTAGGCAAGAACACACAGAAATAGAAGGGATGTGTGATTTCTGCGTTTCATCTAGATTTGGCCACCTGTACTGCTGAAGGCAATGCAATGCTGGGCTGATTAGCAAGTATTAATTCTGTTCCTACCGATGGTGGTCCTGGGAGAGGGGACCCATACCTTCAATACTTAGTATAACATTATTCAGGGCCATCGTCCCCAGCTGAAGCCACTGAGGGAGCTATGAAGAGAGTCCCTGGTTAAACAACAACATTTTGTAATGTTGTTTCTCCAGTTTTTCCATCTTTTCTTAGGAAAAAAAGTATTTGTTTCCTCCCACTATAGACATTAGCATTTTTATTACATTGAGACCCAAATCCTTCTATAAACTTTTAAGAGACCCAATTCCTACCATAACCCAGATGTAGGAATTTCCTCCTGTCTTCACGGGATCCATATCAGCTTCTTACAAACTTTGGTGCAAAACTCAACCCTTTCACAAGGTTCCACAGAAAATAAAAACAAACAACAACAAAAAATCCAAACTTTTTGATAGTTTTTGGTCATTTTTGAGTTATTTTGCATTTGACTTTGCAACAACATGGTTAACGTAGCTCCAATGCTTCCTCAGTGCCCTGGCCTCTAGCTTCATCTTCTGCCTCATCCTTTGCCCAGTGCTGTGCTCAGTTCCTAGGGCCCTTCTTTCTCTCCCCTACATCATTCACAGCTGGGCCCCCTTTTAGCAGGAAACCTTGCTGACTTTGACCCATAGGCTTTACAAAAAGCTTTTACAGCACGGATTGCTGGCAACCATGGCTATGATAAAATGTCTCTCATCTTTGCACTGTAACATGCTGGAACTGGTGCCTCCTCTTCCTTCTTTGTCTCCATTTCTTTGTTTCCTCTTACCTCCTATTTGCTGCCAATTTGTTTTTATTTATTATTTGGCTTGAATGATTTCTTTTCAGGTTTCAGAAATAAAATAAATTCCCTGACAAGAGTGTGAGTGTCAAGCTTTTCCTTCTTAGTATAATGCTTTTTGTATAGCTGGCAAAATTATAGTGTAAAACAATTATACCCAAAGCGCTTAAGCTGGTCCTGTACACAGACGTGTGCGGGAGTGATCCACCTTTCCCCCAGGCATGGAGTTGGCAAGAGTTTCACCTTATTCTTCAGAACTTAAACTGTTCTAGAATATTGTAAAAAGATTATCCAAATAGACAGAAAAGATAGGAACCAAACCCATTCTCAGAGTTTGGACAGATATAAATTCTACAGGGGAGCTGTTAAGATAAGTCCAGAGTGTCACTGCAGGGAACTTGTTATCAGAAGTGGATGAAAAAGGTAGCTACCTTGGCTTTCTTTTTTTATTGATTTCGAGCGAGAGAGGGATACAGAGGTAGAAACATCAGTGATGAGAGGTAATCATCAATCAGCTGCCTCCTGCACACCCCCTACTGGGTGTCAAGGCTGCAACCCAGGCAATTGCCCTGAGCTGGAATTGAACTGTGACCTCCTGGTTCATGGGTCAGCATTCAACCACTGAGCAACACCAGCCAGTTATCTTGAATTTTAAATGGAGGCTACTAAGAGTGCTATACATATTTTAGTTTTTGTTATTTCTGTTAATATAAAATGCAATAAAGGAATTTTTGGACACACAACCAAGCCAGAATCCAAAAGAGCTTCCAGAAAGTTAGAGGGATGTGTGGAAGCCGAAATCAAATTGGATGACGGGGTTCTGGAAAATAGATCTAGTTCTAAATGGCTGAAAATTGGGATTTTGATGTTTGCAGAGAAAGAGAAGTCTAGGCTGAAGATCCTATGGGCATGAGAGCTAGAGTTGAGTATCCTTAATACACAATAAAGACAACCAACATTTAATGAGTACCTACTGTGTATCAGGACACTGTCTGAAGCACTATAACCTTTAAAAAATCTTAATACTTTAAAGTACATATCTATGAAGTATGAAATATATAAATAATTCTCTTTGAAAGCCAGGAGTCATGAAAGGATAACTTCAGAAAAAATTCTCCACGGGAGAGTTAAATATCAGACTAGACACACTTGAAGGGAGAATTAATGAATTACAAGATTTATTTGAGAATATTATACTGTATAGCAGAGACAAAAAATTAGAAAATGCAAATGAAAAAATGTAAATTAAAAATTATATAAATACAAATAAAAAGTAAGAGACATGGATGCCAGAATGAGAGAGTCGAATACACATATAACATGGGTTCCAAAAATGAAATGAGCTTAATGGAGAATTTTGGTTGGCTCTAGAATAATGATGACCACCAAATCCAGACCTCTTACAAACTTTTTTCCAAAACTGTAAAATAAAAAAAAAGAAAACAAGGGAGACATACATACTCCATGCCTCGGTATTTCTAGGAAACAGAGACTATCACAAGCTTCAAATTACCTGTAAGTAGAGAAGTAAGTACCAACTCAAACAGGGCTGACAATGGAGTTCTGCTTGCCACTGCTGGTCTGTGGGTACCCAAAGTGGGAGAGATAAGCTGCACAGGCATAGATGTAGCACAGAGGCAAAATTTCCTCTGAAAAAAGAAAAGACCAACATTGAGGGCTAAATGTTGAACCAAGATCTGAGATTTAGTTCACAGCAGCTGTTACAAAGAACAGACTTGAATGTGCGTGAAACTGGAGGTAACCGCCTTGTGGAAGTATTGCTTCTGGGGGAAACGAGGTAAATAGAGAAAAGGAGCCCATGAGAAAGTGGAAGAAAAGCAAAAGAAGGAAGTAAGAGGGAAGAATTAAGAACCATACAGAAATTAAAAAAAAAAAAAAGCCAAGCCAACTCTTCCCTTTCATCCAACCAATGTCACCCATTAAAGAAACGGCACATTGCCCTAACTGGTTTGGCTCAGTGGATAGAGCGTTGGACTGTGGACTGAAGGGTCCCAAGTTCGATTCCGGTCAAGGGCACATGCCTGGGTTGCGGGCTCGATCCCCAGTAGGGGTTGTGCAGGAGGCAGCCAATCAATGATTCTCTGTCATCATTGATGTTTCTATTTCTCTCTCCCTCTCCTTTCCTCTCTGAAATCAATAAAAAAAAATATTAAAAAAGAGAAAAAAGAAACGGCACTTCACTCTACTGACTGAAGAGGGTGATTGTAAACTAGAAATTCTAATGCTTCACAGAGGAAAACCAAACTCCAAAGGAAGGTGTTGTAAAGAAAAAGTAAAAAGTGAAATTAAAACTATTTCAACTGATGAAAATTTCTCCCAAAGAATTAATCAATAAGTAGAAGAAAACTATAATGCAATACTCTACACTAAATTTAGTATCAAACAATCATTTGGAGTTATTAAAAAAAACCAACAGAATCAAAATTCAATTAATAGAAACAGAATTATAAAAATGTAAAAAATGTAAAGAGGGTTGTTTGAAATTGGGAAAGACATTAAAGGAAAAGTAAACAATCTCAGAAGTGAAGATTAAGTTACAAGGTGCCCAATGGAGAATAGACTTAAATGACAATTTAATAAGAGGCATTTTATTTTTAATCCTCACCCGAGAACATTTTCCCATTGATTTTTAGAGAGATTGAAAGAGAGAGAGGGAATGACAGAGAGAAATCCATATGAGAGAAACACATCAATTCGTTTGTCTCCTGCATATGCCCCGACCAGAGCCCAGGCCAGGGAAGAGCCTGCAACCCAGGTACCTGCCCTTGACCGGAATCATACCCGGGACCCTTCGGCCCTCACGCTGACGCTCTATCTACTGAGCCAAACTGACTAGGGCAAGAGGCATTTTTTTTTTTAAAGAGAAGAAAACAAGAGAAAATAATATAAAGAAAGAAATATAAGGGCCGAGAAAGGTGATTAGATTAGAAGACAATGAAAATTCAAGTAAGTTATAATTGAAGTCAGTGAAAAATAAAACATAGTAATGAAACAAAACTAATATTTAATACTATAATCCAAGAAAACTTACAGAAATGAGAGAAAAGCCTAAATCTAAATATCGAAAGAGCCCATGGTGAATCTGAGAAAACTGATTTGAAACAATAAAGTCTGTGACTTATTCTAGTAAAATTACAAGACTCTAAAGACAAATTAAAAATCTTTAGGTGTGAATTATTTATAAGCATAAGAAAATTAAATTAACTTCAGATTTATCAAAATAAATCAAAGTATAGTTCAGTAGCATTTAAAAAAAAACTCAAGAGAAGAAAATAAGATAGAATTATTTTCTATTCAGCTAGTTATATGTTAAGTGCTGTATTAGTTTTTATAGATGTCTTAACAAGTTATTGCAAACTTGGTGACTTAAAGTAACAGAAATGCATTCTCCCACAGTTCTGGAGGCCAGAGTCTGAAATCAAGGTGTGTGGACCATGCTGCCTCTGAAATCTGTAGAGAAGCATTCTTCCTGCCTC
This sequence comes from Myotis brandtii, assembly GCF_000412655.1. NCBI lineage: Eukaryota > Metazoa > Chordata > Mammalia > Chiroptera > Vespertilionidae > Myotis > Myotis brandtii. The sequence continues at coordinate 3,549,997 of NW_005364596.1, forward strand.
TTCCTAGCTTCTCATGGCTCTTGACAATCCTTGGGATTCGTTGGTTTGCAGCTGCATCATTTCAATCTCTGCTCCTGTCCTCACGTGACCTTCTTCTCTCTGTGTCTATCTGTCATTTCTCTTATAAAAACATAAGTTAGTGGATTTAGAACGCATCTTAAATCCAGGATGATTTCATCTGAAAGTCCTTGATTAATTATATCTGTAAAGACCCAATTTCATATGTAAAGAGGGTTAAGACTTGAACATATCTTTTTCAGAGGACACTATTCATCCCACTACAAGTGCCAAGGCAAAAAAAAATTAGACACTTCAATAAATCACTCACAACACAAAATAGATCAAATGGACTAAAAATGGTAAGTATATATAGGTTGTCCCAAAATTCACGCAAGATTTGAATTTTGCGTGAGCATTAACAAAAACAACAACAACAACAAATAAAAGCCTAATTTTACTTGGTTTATTGAATCAGATTCTAATATCTGTTGACCTTTAATTTCAATCCCTTCAATTTGATAAGCATTACCAAGTACCAATTATGGCCCAGGAG
>NW_005364596.1:3550671-3554386 GCF_000412655.1 Myotis brandtii
AATGTACAATTTTTAATTATAAACCTGTGTTTTATATCAAAATTACTTCTTGCGTGAATTTTGGGACACCCTGTACAAGGGTGAGAAAAAGGACATTTAAAGTTGTATGTGAAACAGACTTTATTCTGGTATTATTATTTATTCTTGTATTATATATTTTTCCACATGAACAGCTATAAATCTACTTTTACCAACCCCTATATAGAAGAGCTAAAGAACATAATGAGGCAAATCTTTTGGATATATATTGACATTACACACTGATAATAGGGTGTAATTAAATTTACCAAAATTGATCCCAGTAGAAAAAAAAGTATAAATAGACCAATATTTATAGGAGAAATCATGTTATCATATAACTAACAAACAAGAAAATACCAGGCCCAGAAGTTTTCACAGGGGCAACGTACCAAAACCTTAAGGGTCAGATAAACCCTATGCTACATAATTGTTTTAGAGTATAGAAAATTTTAAAAAATGAGAAAAGACATCCGTTTTCTTTAAATGAAGTAGTACCTAATCACGGTAAAGATGATGATATATCACTTGTGAATATTGATGCAAAAATCCTTAATAAAATACTAATGAATACCCCAGCCGGCATGGCTCAGTGGTTGAGCATCGACCTATTAACCAGGAGGTCATGGTTTCATTCCCAGTGAGGGCATGTGACCGAATTGCAGGCTCAGTCGCCAATGTGGGGTATGTAGGACGCAGCCAATCAATGGTTCTCTCTCATCACTGATGATTCTATCTCTCTCACCATCTCCCTTCCTCTCTAAAATCAATAAAAATATATATTTTAAAAATACTAATGAATAGACTCCACCATCACATTAAGGAAATAATAAGCCATGACCATAATAAAAAGTATGATTTTTATCAAGAATACAAAGATGATTCAATATTAGAAAATCTATTAATATGATTCACTATATAATAGGTCTCAGGAGAAAAAAATCACATGAATATTTCTATAGATGCTAAAAAAAGCCCTTGACAAAATTCTATCCTAATAAAAGCACTTGGAAAAATAGGAAGAAATGGATACTTCCTTAATAACTACATAGAAAACATTAATGATATGGTTAACAAATTTAAGATACAACTGAGCTCCAAAATTAGAGAACATGTTTTTTCCCCAATAACAACTATGGAACATATTTAAAAATTGCCCAACTAATTGATTTCATAGGGACTACATTCCCTGAACAAAATACCCTTAATTATAAATCAACAATAAAAAAATTTAAAAACAATTCTTATATATTTTGAATCTAGGAAACATAATTCTAGGTAACTAAGAAATAGAAATTGGAATTTTGAAATAATTATAATGAATAACAATACAACTTGTGCATATGAAAATTAGTGAGATGCAGCTATAGTAGCACTCAGAGGGAGATTTGTAGCCTAAAATGTATTTCTTTAAAAAAATTAATGTAAAAATATTAAACCTTAAACTCATAAGTTTAGGAAAAGAATACAGAAGAAACACAAAAATGGTAGAAGAAAGGAAATAATAAAAATGACACAAAAAGCAAGCAAACATACAAAAACCAACAGAGATGATCATTAAAACTGAAATCTGGTTCTCTGAAAAATTTAATAACACATTACTTTAATAACATAGACAAGTTTCCGGAAAGACTGACCATGGGAAATGAGCAGAAGGAATCAATCAGTACTATTGAGAACACCACCAGAAAAAGGGCTCTAACTGCTGTGGGAGAGGGAACGATGCTGTGGTTATATAGAGCAGAGGTCATGTTCAGCTTTCTCTCAAGTGCAGCCCAGATGCTGACTCTGCTTTCATAAGGGGTCCTGCATTTCTGTCTCTATGTCTTTTAGGTCCAGCCTCTTATCCACTCTCTTCACTATTTACCCATCTTCCATTTCCTTCCCCACAGCCATAGAAACCTATCTGTTCAAATCCCTAATCTCAAACCTTTTTTTATTTGTTCTTGGTTCCCTTGAATTCATTGTTTTTGAAATACAAAGCCAAGTAGATCCCCCCTTTGAATTTCTTCAGCAGTGCCTTATCCTTTCACTCTGCAATTAGCACAGGACAGCATTGTTCTAGAATAGCGGTTCTCAACCTGTGGGTCGCGACCCCTTTGGCGGTCGAACGACCCTTTCACAGGGGTCGCCTAAGACCATCCTGCATATCAGATATTTACATTATGATTCATAACAGTAGCAACATTGCAGTTATGAAGTAGCAACGAAAATAATTTTATGGTTGGGTCACAACATGAGGAACTGTATTTAAAGGGCCAGAAGGTTGAGAATCACTGTTCTAGAATGTGCTTTGGGAGGAGAAAAAGTAAACCTCTAAGAGAGCAAATATTAGTTAAGACCTAAAAATATTCTTTACCACATTTATTTTGTATATACAAATGCTTCACTAATGACAATACCATAGTCATCTTAGGTGTGGAGTCTCAGTGATTATCAGAAGGCAAAATAGTATTTAATTGTTTTTATAAGTATGCTTTGGAGGGTTAGCTTAATCTGGAATAATATGAGGATATATATTAGATCTTTAGCAGAAATAATAAATTCAGGTACTTAAGGGTGATGCTCAAATTCTTAACATATTGATATTAACATATAGGCTTTTTATTCCTCCAGTTAAAGTAAAGTCAGCTTGTTTTTCTCTATCCTGTGACTTTTTCTTTCAAGCATTTGAATTTGGTAAACTCTCAGTGTGTCTCTTTAAACACTTTTGCCTGTAATTCTTTAAAACCATGTGTGACTTAATCCATATGCTTTTCATTCATTTACAATCAAATCATCAAAATACAGCCTTTAAAGAGCTATTTGATTTCAAAGAACATTTTTTAATAAGCATTTAAAACCCTTTGAGAATAAAAACGGGATGCCACATTTTCCAAGAGTAAACACAGCACAACCCAAAACACACTCATACCCAGAGAAATCCAAGCTTCTGAATTTTAGTTCTTTTCCATTCTTGACCAAATGAGCCATCCCCTACCTTCGTTTAACTCCTGATGAAGCGTGAAGTATTTTGAGATGAGAAAGTAGTATTTTTCAAATTACTACTTAAAAATCTATTTAGCCACCAATGGAGAAGCATCTATTAATACCTGCTTTAATTTAATTTGCCTTTGTCATTTTACAGCAGAGGTTTTGTTTTTTTAAAGGTTAATTTTTTAAAAAATCTTTATTGTTGTATTACATATGTCCCTTTTTTTCTCCATTGACCCCTTCTAGCCTGACCCTGTCCCCCGCCCCACCCTCTCTCACTCTCTCTCTCTTTTTTAAAAATATGTTTTTATTGATTTCAGAAAGAAGGAGAGAGAGATAGAAACATCTATGATGAGAGAGAATAATTGATCAGCTGCCTCCTGCACGCCCCCTACTGGGGATAGAGCCCTCAACCCAGGCATGTGCCCTGACCCAGAATCGGACTATGACCTCCTGGTTCATAGGTCGATGCTCAACCACTGAGCAACACTGGCCAGACTACAGTGGAGGTTTTTAAAGTGTGGTCCAGAGACCAGCAACACCATCAACATGTAGGTACTTTCTGGAAATGCAAATTCTTTAGCCCCATGGCAGATAAACTGATTAAATAATGGGGTACAGGTGCTTCTGATAGGTACTCAAGTTTGAGAACCACTGTTCTAGGGCCTTGGTTTACTCTTCCATCTCAAAAACATGCTTTCAGGAAAGGTTATGAGCTCTGTCA
>NW_005364596.1:3554596-3559330 GCF_000412655.1 Myotis brandtii
ACACACACACACATATATATATATGTATATATATATTACCTCTTTTGCAACTATATTAGGATTAAAGAAATTTTAGATATCATGAAGAGAATATTTTTTTTTTCTTTAAAGGAAATAATCTTTCCACTGCCTCTGAGACTCAGCCACTTGGAATGATATCTCTTCCTTTAAAATCAGAAACATCCTTGAAGATTTTTTGGTCAAGAAATTAGGAACAACCCAGCTGGTGTGGCTCAGTGGTTGAGCATCAACCTATATGAACCAGGAGATCACAGTTCAATTCCGGGTCAGGGCACATGCCCAAGTTGTAGGCTCCATCCCCAGTGTGAGGTGTGCAGGAGGCAGCCCATCAATGATTCTCTCTCATCATTGATATTTCTCTCTCTCTCTCCCTTCTTCTCTGAAATCAATAAAAATATATTAAAAAAGAGTCAGGAACTACAAGTTTTTGTGTTAAATTAGGACCTACATACAGCTTATGGTTAGATGTTAATTTATGTTGTATTTTGAACATTTAAAAAATGCTATTTTCTGGCTAGCACCTTTTTCGTGATAGACAATTAAGATGATGAGAAATTATGAAAAGTGAAGTATGATGTTATAATGTTTGACTAGGTAGTTATTCCTTATAGTACACCTATCTAATAGTAGACAGGGGTTGTTTTGGAATCAGAAACATCTGGGTTCAAATTTCACCTTTGCAACTTACTAACCGAAAACTTGGGCAAGTTGCTTAACCCCTCTAAAACTCAGTTTCTATGTTCCTTGTCTACAAAAGGAAGGGGAAAATACATACCTTCTGGGTGTATTGTGACATGTATATGAGATAAAAGTTGGGAAGAATAATTCAGGTCATGGGGCTGATCATTCAGTACTTTAAAAAGATAAATAGGATTTTGTTTAGAAAGGGACTTGCTGGGAAGCCATTTTACTCAAAATCACCAGCTTCCTTCAGGTGATGGTATGTGTCTGTTTCCTTTTAACAAAGCGCTTCCTAGTATAGCTCCTGAAATAAATTTTCATTCTTCATACTTTATCTCCCTACCTTCAAGAAAGGATATTAATGAAACTGGCAGGCCAGTTGATTGACTTAGTGTGTGTTTACAAAGCAAGCTGCCTTAAAACCTGAGACCTTACAAGATTATAAAAAATGAAATCCCTTCCCTCAGCTTCCTTGCAGATGCTTTTGTAAGGCTTCTTGGCCCTTTGGTCTCCAGCTGGATGGAAGTAACTTTTAAACCCCTCTGTGGTTATTATTGCATAATTAATAATAATAGTGATTGACTTAATTGCCAACCATTTGGTTGAATTAGTGGTTAAATTTAGTCATTGTATATAGGCAGAAAGTTCAGAGAGTTTATCAGAGAGTTAAAATAAAAAATAAAAGTGATACACCTGTTTTGAGTTTTTGTTGGAGAAGAAAATAGCTTTGACTGGGTGTCTTCCAGATTGAGCCTTTGTTGTCTCCCAGCCATTTTTTTGATCGTTAGATCTGGGGCTCTGAGAAGAAGGCCCTAAATTGGCTAATCTGTTCACCTCTCCCTGAGGGCCTGCCTGCCTGTGGGAAACCACACTGTCATTAGTTGTCTTAAATTCCAAGCTGGCCTTTAGAATACTGCGCAGCCCCACACTGTAAAAGAGTTAGTTAATTAAAGGAAAATTCTTCAGACATGAAAGGCAAGAGCAATGCAACAGAATTATGAATCTGGGACTATTTTGGCAAGGAACTGGCTGACTTGAGTACCCTCGTTATAGGCTTCACAGTTTAGCTTATTTTGTCTTTCAACTTGTTTCAAGGGGTAGTGCCAAAATATTTTTAAAAAGTAATTTAAAAAATCTTATGGTTCATAATGATCTTTCAAAAACTTGGGAATTCTCTTTGTACTGGTTTTGCGATTTTCAATTTGGCAAAAAGGACTTTGTGTGTTTCTGATGGAAATTTTGATTATAATTTTTAAAAAGATTATATTGACAATCTCAATGGTAATAGGAACCTAGCTTTCAGTTCAGTGCTTATTTGTACTTACTGATAACATTTCAATCCACTTTGCTTGTACTTAAGTGACAATTTTTTTCTAATGGAGGTACATAGTGAAGAGGTTTGTGGTACTGCTCAAAAAGCCTGTTCTACTAAGATATTCTCTAAAATGAGGGAGTATGAGTAAGCTTGAGGCCAACTCCCAAATTAAAATCTTTGATTTTGAGAAGGAATGTCTAAAACAAAAAATTAAATAACCCTTAGGGCTATTTGGAGAGAAAGCAGATTGTGAAGGTCGTTGAGGGTGTGTAATCAAAGTTTAGTCTTTGCATCATACAAATGTACAAAAAAGTTCACTGACATTGAGAACTTCATTGGGTCTGCTATAATTTATGCCTTGGAATTTTCAGATACTTTTTAAGTCAAGTTCAAATAGAAAGTCCCACATAATATTGATGAGAAGTAGATGCCATTGTATTGGAGGAGAGGAGAGATTGTATCAAGGCCAGTTGGTAGAATTGGGATGTACTAAAATAGCAGTATAAGGATTATAATCACACTGGGCTGTGGTAAAAGATCTTATGAGAGACATTGAGAGCTGAGTTCTTAATTTTAGTTTCATGTCAAATTAATAATAATGAAGTATATTGGGCTGAGGATTTTGCTTGGAAGTATCTTTGGCAATAAGGTAAGTCTGGCCAATGAGATATAGAGAAAGGGGTCTGCCTTGTTTCTGGATGCTTGTACCATAGGAATAGGATGCGTTATGTAGGGTTCAACCAAGGCAAGTCCAAGTTTCTGCAAGACTTAACTGTGCCTGCACTACTCTGAGTTGTCTTAGTAAGAGGCCATTTTCCTTATGTTAGTCGCAATTCGTACATAAATCAATCGTTAGAAAATATGTGAAAACCTGATTGGGTTAGCTCCATCTTGGGGGAAACTTGGCAAAGGCAACTCAGAGAGATTTGTGTAGTGGGGGAAGATGAGTAATCATAGGGAGTAGATCTGGGCTGTGTGTTCAAGGATTTACTTGGTCTGTGTGCTCACATGCTTCTGGGTACTGTGCCTGCTGCTTGTCTCACCCTCGGCTGAGTTGCAACCAGCACAATAAACCAAGGGTTTGCAAGTCTATGTTGCCTCACTAGTTCTAGCTAATGTCATTGTTCCCTGGAAGGGGCTTCCCATGGGAAAACAGAGTACATTTTCCTGGTGGCCTGTGTAAATTGGCATGTGATTGAAACCATTACAGCTGCCTATTGCTTAGATTGAGTTGCCTATCCCTTTCAATTTCCCAGGAGGGTTGAACCTAGATAGGAATCTTGGGAGGAGGAGCTAGTATCTGACTGAAAGAAGCCTACACCTATAAAGTGAGCGTTAGAAAGAGAAATCTGATTAGAGCAGTGATGGTGAACATTTTGAGCTCCGCGTGTCAGCATTTTGAAAAACCCTAACTTAACTCTGGTGCTGTGTCACATATAGAAATTTTTTGATATTTGCAACCATAGTAAAACAAAGACTTATATTTTTGATATTTATTTTATATATTTAAATGCCATTAAACAAAGAAAAATCAACCAAAAAAATGAGTTCGCGTATCACCCCTGACACGCGTGTCATAGGTTCGCCATCACTGGATTAGAGCCCGGTTCTGCCTTTCTTTACCAAACCTAACTGCCTCACCTACAAACTGATAATAATATCTAATACTTAAATACACTTGCTTTCATTATATTAAGAACTGGCCAAATATTATTCTATAAAGTAATGGCCATTGTTATCCCCTTTTACAGGTGAAGAAGAAAATATTGGAGAACTTAAATAACTTGTGCTTGGTTGTGCCGCTAGTAGATGTTGGTGCTCAGAACCTGGATTTGACCCCGGTGCATGGACTCTGATGTGTGTTCTCTTGACCACCACAATAGACTTCAGGGGATTGTTTGTGGTTTACAGGTTTGTTTTAAAATGTACAGATATGCAAAAAGTGTAAGTCCAATGTATATTACATAAACATGCAATAAATATTAGCCATTAATACAATTGCCCATCAGAGCTATATATATTTTAATGTACACAGCCTTTATCCAAAACTTAGAATTCTCATATAAGGAAGCAAGGAATTATATAGGGTAAGTTCAGCTGGTCAGAGGCAGATCTGTGATTTAAACCAGGATGTTCTGATTCCAGAGACCATGTCCTTTCTCCTTTGCCAATAGTTTATGGAATGTAGTGTGAGGATTTCTGGAGGGCCCAGAGTTAGAAGGGAGGCTCTATAAACCCATGGTTGTGCTACACTTATTTGTATATTGAATATGTGGTATAGTTCACACATATTTGTACTATTTTCATACATAAACCTACTCTTATAATTAGGAAAGCATAAGAGTTCATTAGGTTTACTAATAATGTCTTCTTTCCATTATGTGTTTTTTCAATGTTCCGATATAAAAAGTGCAATTACTCTTAAGTGGAAATCAATGGATATTTTTGAAGGTAAAAGGGATTCCACATTTGAAACGTTTTGGACATAATAAATCACTTGATGTTATAAGCCTCTATGATTAATAGCACTAGGCCTATTATACATGAATTTACTAGCGCACACTTCCTGTACCATATAGAAGATTATTAGAGTGAGGAAACTCTAGTGCTCTGGATAGACATAGTGGTAAGAGAAAAGAAGCTCTATGGAGTATCCTGTTCATGGATATGCACCACAAATAGCTTACAACAGTATTTTTTTTAAACACTCATTTATA
>NW_005364596.1:3560768-3563488 GCF_000412655.1 Myotis brandtii
GGTGGGAGAACTTCTGTGCTGGAGACACCCTTCTGGGGCAAGACTTGCTTCAGTGGGGCTTTGGTGCTCACTGAGTCTGCCCCCTGAGTGTGTCCCTTATGGATCCGAGGAGCTGCAATCTGGATGGTCCCACTCTGACCACCGGGCACACTGCTTACAACAGTATTAATGGAGGAAAAAACATGCAGAGGACAGTAAGGCAACAGCTTTGGCTATGTAAATGTGAACACCTAAATTGCTTAAAGCCTTTTGTTGGGTTTGAGGAGTATGATTCCATTAAGCGATGGGAATCATGTGGTCCTCACCTTAAGAAAGTGTGTGAGAATTTCTCCCTTGAGGTTCAGATGAGTAATGAGTATTTGAAAGAAGAAATTTAGAGTTATTTTTCCAACTCACCATTATCCTTGGGACTACTGAAGAGGAGAAAATCCCATTACTGTAGGGGACAGTGTAGTACAAGAAGTAAAACAAAGCAAGTTTTTACTTCTGTCTTTAATGATGTGGTGTGTCATAAACAATTTGACATATCTATTAACTTCCTTCTCAATGATGCTCATGAAATTTTAAGCCTCACTCAACTTGGATTATGTATTGTGCTTGGAATTTAATTTTCTGTCTGGTTTAATGATTAAATTAAATTTGGTGATTTGTAGAATTATAGTGAAAAATACTTGTAGTGAGAGAATCACTGCAGCCTTAACTCTTCATTTAGGGCAGAATTTCAAATTCCCTTTTAGCTTAAGACCATTTCTTCAAATGGAATCTGATGCAGATTCATGTTTCACAGATGAGAGTGGATCCTCTCTGATTGAAGAAGAATGAACCCCACCCACTCCCAAACATCGTCTCCACCTCCCTTGTGGCCTTTGAGACATCTTTGAAGAGCGCTAGCCTTTCAAGCCTTTTACAAGGAAAATTTTCTATACAATTATTTTCCAAACAGATTTTCACTCTGGTAGAAAGTTTAATGTGCAAATCTTTTCTGCCTTCTTTTTGAAGGAATGATTAGTTATCACCTGAGATAACAGCTTTCTCACGCTCTGCCACCTCCAACTGATTGTAGGGAACCGGTTCCTAAGGATTGAATGACTTACTGTACATCATTATGCTCCTGTGCAATGAAATAATACTGAGAGAGGGTAGAAAATTATGGCAATATGTCACAGCATACCTAATTGAACTGATAATAAAAATCAATGCTACCATTTACTGAGCACATTGTGTATATGCCAAGCACTCTACTTACATTTTTTACTCATTTATTATAGCAACCCTATGAGCTGGACATGAGTACCTCCACTGTACAAACGAGGGAACTGAGGCTCAGGGAGTCATGCTAGTAACTGGAAGAGCTGGGATACCAGCCTAGTTCCCTTCCCACACAGCCGCATGGTTTTATATATGTGCTGATTTATATATTCTGCCCATATCCTCCAGAATAGTGCTCAGTGTAAAAAAGTTAGGTTAACATGGATTACACTCTGATAGAATCTCAGCTTATAACAGTGAACAATCATATACCATTTGTGGCTGAAATTATCAGTTTAAAGTTATTTTGATGTGTTGCTCAAGATGTTATTTTTGAGTAAGTCTATAATAATTTATATTGTTAGTGTATTTGGTATCTCTGGGAAGCAAATTAGCTCTATAGGTTAGGTTATAGAGTAAAAGAAGAAAGTTGAAGGAAGTTGAAGTTGAAGGTAGGAAGTTGAAGATCTGACAGCATTACTGAACAAGTCAGTGTTTGGAAATTGTGTGTGTGTGATATTTGCATACTACTCCACTGCAGCGCAGGTTTTACCTTTGTCATTGTTTAACTTGCATTGGCCATTTCTTACATTACCACGTCCCTCATCTTAGGAAAAACACCTCTCTTGATCCCGGGTCTCCTGCAGCCAATAGTCCATTTCTCTGCTTTCTAGTAAGGAAAAACTCTTGGAAAGGATCTCCACTCCTCTACTGAAAGAACTCCAGCTTGCAAAAGTCTATGGCTAGTTCTCAGTCTTCATTTTACCAGTTTCTTGGCATCATTTGACACAGTGCACTACTTCTTCCTTCTGGAAACCCTTTCTTCTCTTGGCTTCCCCATTGCCCCGGTGTCCTGCTTCACTACTGCTCTTTCTTGTTGCTGCTTCCTCTTCCGGAGAGGACAGCATCCGGTTCTTGCCGGATTCTTCTGTCTCATTAATTACCTCTCTTTCTCCTGCTCTCCTCCAACCACCCTAGCCTTGTGGATTCTTGAGTACACCATGCTTTTTCTGCCTTAAATCCTCTGTGTTTGCTTTCCCCTCCATCTGACATTTCCCCTCATACAACTACATGGTTGACTCACTTCATTCAGGTCTTTTATCAAATATCATTACTCTATCCTTCACCCTTAGGGTCATCTGAATTTGCTTTATTTTTCTTTAAAATCATGATCTGAAATTATGTAATTATTTCTTTACCCATTTTGTCTTGTCTATTCTGTTAGACTAGAAGCTTCCTGAAGGCAAGGACTTGGTCAATCTTGTGCATTACTGTATCCCTAATATTAGAACATTGCCTGGCATTTAGGAAGGGCTCAAAGGTATTTAATGAAGTTATACATTTACTAGTGGCCCGGTGCACAAAATTCATGCATGGGGGGTGGAAATGTTCCTCAGCCCAGCCTGCACCCTGTCTAATCTGGGACATCCTTCTCGCAATCCGGGACCACTGGCTCCTAACCACTCACCTGC
>NW_005364596.1:3563582-3578556 GCF_000412655.1 Myotis brandtii
CCTACTGCCCCCCCTGCTGGCCTGCTCAGCTCCAACTGACCCCCCTGCCAGCCTGCTTGCCCCCAACTGCTCTCCCCTCCTGGCCTGATTTCCCCTAACCACCTCTGCCTTGGCCCGCCACCATGGCTTTGTCCGGAAGGATGTCCGGAAGGTCTCCTGGTCTAATTAGCGTATTACCCTTTTATTAGTATAGATGGGCAAAGCAGCACCATGTGAAATGATAATGCTTTGAAGTAATTATGTTATACATATTATTTACACTCTTGATTTTCTAAATTTCATTTTTGTAATTCTGCAGTGGCTACTTTAGAGCTAATATATGGAATTTGTATTTCAATCTTGATTTTCTTATCTTGTGCATGGCCTCTGCAGGTTACAGTTTCTTCCTATTCCTATGTGTATGTACTTTAATGCAAACAGTTTTGCTTTGAAGTAATGTGGATGTATATTCATACATATACGAATCCACAATGATATGTTTGGGCAATTATGTATTGCCCAAGCACAAGAACATACACACATGTTCACTGGGGCATGAAGCCCATGAAAAAATGGAAACCAGATGATATATAAAGAACTCAAAGGTAAAGCACCAAATCCTTCATTCAGGAGAAATAGTTTCCGTACTGAACAATCACTACATATTGGCTCCCATAGTAGTTCAAAGATCCATTTTGCTGTTCTAAATGACAGCTAGAACCCATTCACTGACTAACAGTGTTTTCAATTAGGCAATGAACCAAATTAGCATTATCTCTTTAATTAGCAATACTCCACAAGGTAGTCCTAACGAATTGGATAGGTAATTCCTTTGTAACACAGTGAGCAACTTACAGACCTTTCTTTCTAGTAAGATAGCTAAAGTCAATTACCAGAGCTTTTCTTGGAGCAAGGTCATAATTTATTGATTTCACTCCATTGGAGACATCAATTGAATAAAAGCAATTGAATAAAAAAATGCCAAAGGGGGTATAAGGGAGAAAGATACATCTTTGCTTCTTTTGGAGAAGCAGACATAAATGTGACCATATGTTGGCATTTCTCCAAATCAGACATGTTGATGCAGCCTTTCTAAAATAGCTGGTTTCAAACAGTCCTTTGCTCTCATGACCTTTGACATGGCGGTGTTAACATTTCTCTTTTAGATCTTAGATCACTTGTTACAGTGTATGGGTGCAACAGATATCCCCAGCCACCCACTTCCTTTCCTATTCTCTTTTTATTTTATCTAATCCTGGAAATTCTTTAAGTATGCATTATGATTATTGTTGTTGTTTAATATTTTTTTTTATTGATTTCAGAGAGAGGAAGGGAGAGGGAGAGAAAATAGAGACACCAATGATGATAGAGAATCATTGATTGGTGCCTTCTGCACACCCCCTATTGGGGATCAAGCCCACCATGACCTCGTTGTTCGTGGGTCTACGCTCAACCACTGAGCAACACTGGCCAGGCTAAGTATGTATTACTTTTGTATATAGAAAACAATGTCATTGAGAAGTGAGAGAACTGCTAGAAAACATGCAAAACGTTTTCTGTGTAGAAATCATATTGTAGTTCAAGTATCCTCCCCCATCTCAGTGCAATATACACCCAGTCAGATCAAATTTTCATAATTAGGAAACCTGCAAACAGGAGTATCCACAACTGAGCTCTCTACATGTTCAAATGTAAAACAGGTGAAGTAGCATTTTACCCAGACAATTCTGTTTATTCATTAATGTAAGGGAGTATGCCCATTGTAAGTTTAGCAGACTGTTTAAGATATGAGCGAATTCTCAGGGAATGAGCAAGCCCTTTGCTAAAAATGATGGATGGTCCTCTCTGAGATGAGTAAGTGTGGTAAACATATAACTTCTGGTCACATATAGTTTGTCTGCCAGATGATGCCTAACCTCACCCAATCCCTCATCCTCAACCCATCTCTGACCCCACCTCATTCCAGACACCCACTTAATCCCTGCCTTCTATCCCAGGGGGTGGGGATCTACAACAGGGTGAAGTTCAAGGCTATGGAGAGATTTTAGAATGGGAAGAAAATGTCTGTTTCACACATTACTTGTTAATAGAAACAGCTGAAAGTTTAATGGCGTGTTTTTTGGGCTGTGTTTAAAAATCTTCTGCATGAAAACAGCTGCATCAGCACACAGCTGTGTCAAAACAGCCTTGTCAGAAATGTCATATACACACTTATTCCCCCCTCCCCAAGCTATTTGGACAGATCATACTTTTCTATGTATTTCTTTTCTCCACAGGTATACAGCTATGTATATTTTATAGCATATGCCTGGTAAACACGTTTATAAAGTGTAAGGATAAAAATCTGATGCACACTTGATACATTACTGTACAAATTAAATTATATTTTCACTTTTTGAGACTCTGTCCACCTGGGATATTCCAGCCCACAGTCTGTGTTTCTGGGCTTTATGGCTGTAATATTTAGAATGTAATATGCAAATCTGAAAAGAATTAGCTTTGCCTGAAAAGAAAATCCCTTTGATGAGCTTAGGAGATGAGAGAGCAAATGCATACACCAGAGAAAAATGAAAATAAAAATTAAGTTTTATTTTAAATGTAACCATAAATTCAATAACCAATAACTACCGTCCCCCAACCATTTGCAATATGATAAAATTTTAAAACTTTTATTGCTTTTCTTTAATGTTTTACATTATAAAATGAAAATGAGTGTACTGCATTTTAATCTTTATGTTTTAAAGTTTGAGTGAAAGGAGTCATGTGACACATACTGCTATGTATCAAATTTCTTTGAAGATTGGTCTTGGACATGATTTAGATACTTATGGAATGTGAAAGTTTATGTTCAATGTTACTTCTAAATTTTTGAATGTACACAAGGCTCCATGAGCACTTAATAATTGTGTGACCTTGGATGAGAGTCACTTCACCTTTCTGAGGGTCAATCTCTTCCTCTTCAAAATGTACTTGCCACACCCTAGTGGGGAGGATTAAACTTGGAATGCATGGAAAGTATTCAATCCAGGGTAAATCCTCAACCCTCGATGCTACCTAATTCACCAACCCTGAAGGTCCCCAAGGCCCCACCTCTCATTCATGGCCTGGAGTTGAGACTTCCCATGTACTTTTTCCCATGCTCAGTAGCCTGCAATCATTATCCCTGGTTTTTATTGGAGTGATCTGATTGCCATAGGGGCAGATTAAGAGAGGCCCATGGCCTTCCATGCTCCTAGCCCCAGCTGATAAGCAGGGTTGGAAGAAGCCAACTGCAACCAGCTCCACGTAACTCTGGGAAAGTTCAGACTGTTACTTCAGCCCTTACTCCTCTAGGCATTTCCCCAAGTCCATTAGAGCAGGCCTGACTTGAGACCTTGCTGGAGGCACAAACTGCATCCCACCATCGCAGCCCCTTGTACATCCAGGTATCAACCCAGATTCCATTTGTAAATATGTTGGAAGAGAGCCAATAGTAACACAATTAAAAATCAAAGCCTATGCCCGGCCGGCATGGCTCAGTGGTTGAGTGTCGACCTATGAACTAGGATGTCATGGTTCCATTCCCGATCAGGGCACATGCCCAGGTTGCAGGCTCAATCCCCAGTATGGGGCATGCAAGAAGCAGCCGATTAATGATTCTCTCACCTCATTGATTTCTCTCTCTCTCTCTCTCTCTCCCCCTCCCCCCCTCCCCCCGCCTTCCAGTCTGAAATCAATTAAAAAAAATAAAGCATCGATCAGACTGTCAAACCTCAGAGGGAAGGTAGGTGAGGATGGGGGTTAGGGGGAGAGATCAACCAAAGGACGTGTATAAGCCTAACCAATGGACACAGACACCAGGGGGGTGAGGGCATGAGTTGGGGGGGGGGCAATGGGGCGATAAGGACACATATGTAATACCTTAATCAATAAAGAAAAAAAATTAAAAGAAAGATCTTCCTATGGTTTTCAATCACCTTTATGTCAAAGTCTAAAATCCTAAATATTGCTTACAAGGTCTTCCTTGATCCACTTTGTTTAGTCTCAATTTTTTTTATTGAGTTATAATTGACATATAACATTAGTTTCAAGTATACAACATAATGATTCAATGTTTGTGTATGCTGCAAGATGATTACCAAAATAAATGTAGTCACCATACAAAATTAAGAATTCTTTTTTCTTGTAATGAGAGCTTTTAAGATTTAATTTCTTGGAGAGACCAAGATGGCGCCATAGGTAAACACCGGAGACTGCTGCCGCAAACAACCACTTCAAAAATACAACTAAAAGACGGAGCGGACATCACCCAGAACCACAGGAAGGCTGGCTGAGGAGAGACTCTTCAACTAGAAGGAAAAATAACAGCACACCGAGGCTCAGAGGAGGCGCAGTGTGGAAAAAACTCAGGTGCGGAGGTGCGCGCGCAAAGCGGGCTGGTGGCTGAGAGCGCGGTTGTCGTTTTCGGTCAGGGGGGAGTCTCAGACTCTGAGCTCCAGATACGGGCGAATCGCTGGGGACTCGGACCCAAACGGGAGAAGCGGGAGTGTCTGGCATCAGTTGGAAGGCAGCTTTCCCTCCGAGGTTTGCAGCGGTTCCGGGGGTTCTGAGAAGCAGAGCCTCTGGGAACAGGACTGAGGGCACCATAACGGCTCCCTCCGCCCGCCCTGTTGAGCCCGCCCCGCCCAAGCCCTGCGCAGAGCCATTTGCCGGATCGCCGCAGGCAAAGGCTAGATTAGCGCCCCCCCAGAGGACAGAAGTTTTCCCACTGCAGCAGACACAGCTGATTCTCACAGCCAGTCGGCCTGGTGGTCAAATCCCTCTAGTATTAACTACAACAATCAAGGCTCAACTAGAACAAGACTGCGCACAAAGACCACTAGGGGGTGCACCAAGAAAGCATAAAAAATGCGGAGACAAAAAAACATGACAGAAATGGAGGATATAGAGCTAAAAATCGCAATTTTGAGGGCTTGCAAAAATGTGCTAGAAGCTGTCAATAAACTTGAGGAGAGAGTCACGAAAACTAATGAGACCCTCGATGCTATGATAAAGAACCAACTAGAAATTAAGCATACACGGACTGAAATAAAGAATATTATACAGACACCCAATAGCAGACCAGAGGAGCGCAAGAATCAAGTCAAAGATTTGAAATGCGAAGAAGCAAAAAACACCCAACCGGAAAAGCAAAATGAAAAAAGAATCCGAAAATACGAAGATAGTGTAAGGAGCCTCTGGGACAGCTTCAAGCGTACCAACATCAGAATAATAGGGGTGCCAGAAGATGAGAGACAGCAAGATATTGAAAACCTATTTGAAGAAATAATGGCAGAAAACTTCCCCCACCTGGTGAAAGAAATGGACTTACAGGTCCAAGAAGCGCAGAGAACCCCAAACAAAAGGAATCCAAAGAGGACCACACCAAGACACATCATAATTAAAATGCCAAGAGCAAAAGACAAAGAGAGAATCTTAAAAGCAGCAAGAGAAAGAGACTCAATTACCTACAAGGGAATACCCATACGACTGTCAGCTGATTTCTCAACAGAAACTTTGCAGGCCAGAAGGGAATGGCAAGAAATATTCAAAGTGCTGAATACCAAGAACCTACAACCAAGAATACTTTATCCAGCAAAGCTATCATTCAGAATTGAAGGTCAGATAAAGAGCTTCACAGATAAGGAAAAGCTAAAGGAGTTCATCACCACTAAACCAGTATTATACGAAATGCTGAAAGGTATCCTTTAAGAAGAGGAAGAAGAAAAAGGTAAAGATACAAATTGTGAACAACAAACATGCATCTATCAACAAGTGAATCTAAGAACCAAGTGAATAAATAATCTGATGTACAGAATGAACTGGTGATTATAATGAATCAGGGACATAGAAAGGGAATGGACTGACTATTCTTGGGGGGGAAAGGGGAATGGGAGATGCGGGAAGAAACTGGACAAAAATCGTGCACCTATGGATGAGGACAGTGGGTGGGGAGTGAGGGCGGAGGGTGGGGTGGGAACTGGGAGGAGGGGAGTTATGGGGGAAAAAAAAAAGAGGAACAAATGTAATCTGAACAATATTAATTAGACACTACAACATTATTGACTCTAGTCATCACACTGAACATTACATCCCTATGACTTATCCTATAAAATAAAAGCCTAATATGCAAATCAAAAAAAAATAAAGCCTAAAATGAAGTTTAGGCAGCAAACATATTGATGTGAATGTGATATAGAGTGAAAACAAATAAAAATTCAGAATTCAGCCTGTGCCCTTCCAGAGGGAGTGGGGCTGGGGTTGATTGGGACGGGAAGGTGGCATCTGAATTGATTTGGAAAAAGTCAAGAAACAGGAGAGACTAGAAGTCCTTTATAATTTCTGTCACGTTACCTTGATCAGCCCTATCTATCATCAACTAGAATATAGCCTGTGAAAGGGAGCTATTTCAAATGGAAATTGGCTTGCTTACCCTCTATACTTGGATATCTTTATAGCACATACTGGAGGCCTGGTGCATGAAAATTTGTGCACTGGAAGGGGGTCCTTCAGCCCAGCCTGTGCCCTTTCCCAGTCTGGGACTCCTTGGGGGATGTTAGACTGACAGCTTAGGCCTGCTCCCCAGGGGAAGCCAGACATCCCTCTGGAAGCCTGGGAGCCCTTGGGGGATGTCTAACTGATGGTTTAGGTCCACTTCCCATGGGCCTAAGCTGCAGTTGGACATCCTTAATGCTGCTGTGGTGGTGGGAGAGGCTCCTGCCATCACTGCTGTGCTCGCAGCCATCAGCCTGGCTTGTGGCTGAGCAGAACTCCCCCTGTGGAAGTGCACTGACTGTTAGGGGGCAGCTTCTGCATTGAGCGGCTGTCCCCTGGTGGTCAGTGCATGTCATAGCAACCAGTTGTTCCCTGTCGTTCCGCTGTTAGGGTCAATTTGCATATTACCCTTTTATTATATAGGATATTTCACACTAAATATTCCAGAATTTCTCTTAGTACATAACCTAGTAAATTATCTCACTGGAAGATTTATAGTTTTTTGTTTGATACACGAAAATTATGACTACACTTAGGTTGAATAAACTTCCTAATTCTTGATGGCTTGTATATCAGATGAGCCTATACCAGTGTTTTCAACTTTTACCATTGGGGAGCTTTAAAAAAACCACTGATGCTTGGGTGTCAACCTCAGAAATTCTAATTTAATTGGTCCAAGTCATGGCTTACGGAGCAAGAGTTTTAAATTTTCTCAGGTGATTCTAATATTTAAGCAAAGTTTAGGACCATTGGTCTAGATTAAGGATTAAAATGCATGGGCTAAGCCTATAATTTATATAACCTGATAAAAATATTTCCTGTATGTAATTTAGCAAAGACTCAGTGAGAAGCCTCTCTCTTCAAGGCCCTTTTCTTTTAAGCCTGAGTTTGCTGTTTTATGACCAAAAAACTGATATATTATTAAAAAGAAAGTAGCTGGAATATTATAATTTTATTATTTGAAGTGTGGTTATAAGCAATTTAAACCAAATATATTATTCTACAGAGAAGTACCAATTGGTGAGAGAAATAAAAATGTTAGTGCAAATTAACCTTTAAAGCTGGAGATAAAGGAGAGAGAGAGAGAGAGAGAGAGAGAGAGAGAGAGAGAGAGAGAGAGAATAAAATTGGGGACATTTCCTTAATTGATTTACATAGCATTTTTTAAAATGCAAAAAACAGCATAAATTTGCTATCTTAACAATTTTTGAGTGTATTATACACTAGTGTTAACTATATGTACATTATTGTGCAATAGATCTCTAGAAATTTTTCACATGTCATAACTGAAAATCTATGCTCATTGAACAATAACTTCCCATTTCCCCTTCTTCAAACCCCTGGCAACCACCACTCTAATTTCTGTTTCTGAGTCTGATTACTTTCAGTAACACATGTAAGTGGAATCATGCAGTATTTGTCTTTTTGTGATTGACTTATTTCATTTATCATAATGCCCTCAAAGTCCATCTATGCTATTAGATATGACAAAATTTTCTTCTTTTTAAAGGTCTCACAGTCTAGATCTCCCTCCTGTTTAAAAACAATGCCACATGTGGGTGTTGGACCAGTCCTTCCATGCCTCCTCCCCCTCTACTAGTCTCCATGTGCTTTCTTCTTTACTTCTCTAGTTGTAGGACTTCCATTTAGCCAGCTTTCAGGTAGTTCTGAATGATGGTTGTTCTGTATTTCAGTTGTAATTTTGATGTGGTTGTGGAAGGCGGTGAATACTGAGTTTACCTACACTGCCATCTTGGTTCTTTTGAGCAGATAGCATTTTGTGTTTATTAAACAATGAGACATGCTAAGCACATAACTAATAAATTTTCCCTAAGCAGGATAACTTGAACTCAAGATAGCATGCAAATGAAAATCAATGTGGTACCATTTGTTAATTTAGAAGGCATATGAAGAAACTCAGAATTTGGCTTATCTCTACTTTTCTCTAAGATCTGTTTGTAAATTTTCTTTTTCAACTTGTTTTGTTTAACAATTCATTCTTTTTTCTTTTTTTTTTTTTAAAAAACAACCTTTTATACAAATACACAAAATTAGAAATCAGAGGGGGAATGACTACAGATAAAGAGGAAAATAAAATAATTTTAATATAACTTATTTGAACTTCTTAAAGTTGAAAATCTGAAAGAAATAAGTAGGTTTCTGAGAAAATCAAAATTACCAGTATAGTTCAGAAAGAGACGTAACAGTTAAATAGACCATTTATCATGGAATATATCATTTCAAAAACCAGCTTCCCCTAGCTCAGATGGTTTCACAGGTTTGTTTTAGCATACTTTCAAGGAACTTATAATTCTAATTCTATTAAATTACTCTGAGTCCAGAGAGTAGGTATGGTTTTAAATTCTTTTTTTTAAAATAAGTGCTACCAAAACTATACAAAGATGCTGCCTCAAAGGAAATTATGGATGAGTCTGCCTTATTCTAGATCAGTGATGGCAAATCTTTTGAGCTTGGCGTGTCAGCATTTTGAAAAACCCTAACTTAACTCTGGTGCCGTGTCACATATAGAAATTTTTTGATATTTGCAACCATAGTAAAACAAAGATTTATATTTTTGATATTTATTTTATATATTTAAATGCCATTTAACAAAGAAAAATCAACCAAAAAAATGAGTTTGATTGTCACCTCTCACACGCGTGTCATAGGTTCGACATCACTGTCCTAGATAATAAAGAGGTAATATGCAAATTGGCCCTCACACCCTTATGTCACAAGATGGTCACTCCCATGTTGTCACAAGATGGTCACCCCCACGCTGTCACAAGATGGCCGGCAGGGCAGGGCAATTGGGGGTGATTGGGCCGTCAGGGGAGCAGTTAGGTGTCAATCAGGCTGGCAGGGGAGCGATTAGGGGGTGATCAGGCTGGCAGGCAGAGCGGTTACGGGCAATCAGGCAGGCGAGCGGTTGGGAGACAGCAGTTCCGGATTGTGAGAGGGATGTCCGACTGCCAGTTTGGGCCTACACCAGCAGTCAGACATCCTCCGAGGGTCCCAGATTGGAGAGGGTGGGTGCAGGGCTGAGGGACACTCCCCCCCCCCTCCCCAGTGCACAACTTTCGTGCACCGGGCCTCTAGTAATACTATAATTGTTTATGAAGTAAAATGTTAGTGTGACAGGAGACTTTTTCAAATATTTGAACTTATTTAATTTTAAAAAGTTTATTTTTTTCCCCTTTTTATTTCCGCCTTTGCAGTAGGTAGCCAGCTTGACACTCCTTGCTCAGGAAAAGTTTGTGGCAATATAGAAAGCTAGGTAGAGCTTCTGAAAGTGGGACCCATTGAGGAAATATGTTAGGGGTCTTAGAAGGAGAAGAGGAAGGAAGAATCTCTGAGAGGAACTCAGGCATGGGGAGGCCTTTCCCTCAGATGACCATTAAGGCAATGCTGGGGTCTAGGAAGGGGAAATGAGAGTATGTGGGTTCCATGAGCAGCCACAGGTCTGTCTGCTCGTGGCCCCGAGGAGAGGCTGGGTAGTGTCTGGTCTTGCCATTGTTCTACACACTAAATGTGGCAGCAGAGCAGCAGGGAGTATGTGAAGTACATCATGGTGCCTTAGTGGAAACAGTAA
Organism: Myotis brandtii; assembly: GCF_000412655.1. Taxonomy (NCBI): domain Eukaryota; kingdom Metazoa; phylum Chordata; class Mammalia; order Chiroptera; family Vespertilionidae; genus Myotis; species Myotis brandtii. The sequence continues at coordinate 3,573,667 of NW_005364596.1, forward strand.
AGAGTGGTAGTCGATGCTTAACCAGCCCTCCTCAAAGCCATGGTCCTCAGTAGGAGTCCCAACCTTCTACAGTACTTAGTGGTGGGTTCTGTAATTATGGCTGAGACAGGAAGTAAAAATTATGTAGATTTAAAGAAAGTAAATAAATGAGGTACTTATTAATCTCCTCAGTGTCACCATTATATTAGCAAATAAATCAGTCTTTACCATGAATAACAATTTTTTTCAACAGTATAGTTTATTTCAATAATGCAATAATTTTAAGATTTGAAAATTTACTGATGTAATTAACTATATAAATTAAAGATGAGATATCATTAATTATCCCCAGTAATGATAAGAAGGCATATGGCAAAAATAAATGCCAAAACTGCTTAATACATGCATGTCATTTTATTAAAAACAATGTTGCAATGAATGATCGTGAACATATATTTTTAAAAATTTCTTCCTGAAGTACTGACTTTGAAAATTGGCACAAATGCCATTTCTTTATCAGACACATCTTTTGGCTTTATTTTAGAATTAGAATTTTATTTTATGTAAATATATTCAAGTACATAACTCTCTAATTTGATAGGACAATTTGCATAGTTTAGTTTACCTATGAAAATATCTCCAAACCACAGGAACAAGGTATGCTTTGATATTAATTCTCTTTCTATACAATTGGAAATTTCTAGGCTATTCTGCAGGAACTAAGGCCAACTAAGTCAACAAATACCAGAATAACTTGTTGGTGGGTAGTTTTCTCATAAAGTACCAATCTTAACCTTTTATCTTTCAAATAATGCACCCAGGTTTTTTTCTGTAGAGAAACAATTGAAATAAACAGCTATTGATTTTCGGATCATTAATTAAGAAGCACAAATCATACATTAAAAATGTAATACAGCCATAACCGGTTTGGCTCAGTGGATAGAGCGTCAGCCTGCAGACTGAAGGGTCCCTGGTTTGATTCCGGCCAAGGGCATGTACCTTGGTTGTGGGCACGTCCCCAGTTGCAGGGGAGTGCAGGAGGCAGCTGATCGATGTTTCTCTCTCATCAATGTTTCTGACTCTCTATCCCTCTTCCTTCCTCTCTGTAAAAAATCAATAAAATATATTCAAAAAAATGTAGTACAGAAAATTCTGACTTCTTAAGATTTCTAATAGAATAAAATGTGTATAAGTGTTGATTGCCAACACCATATAGATGCCATATAAGTGGTTTCTCACTGTGAATAGCAAATTATTCATATGTTAGGGACTACTAGCTGTTAAAAAAGGATTTCAAATGTGTTTTTCTGGGTGTCAAGGGATGGAACACATCTTTGGTACAAACGGGTAGAATTTCATGTTTGAGTCACATATCACAATTTCTTAAGCACATAGGTCACATGTAGTTAATGTTCAGGGGGAAAAAAGTATAATTAACCAGCATCTAATTTAAAATTTTTATGTATAATGAGGACTTTTTTTTTGATAACTCAATTTGCTCTATAGCTTTTTTTTTATAAAGTGTTTGTCAATAATTTCTCCTTGGCTCTCGGTATTATAAAAGTTATTGAGTCCCTGGGTTACACAAATATGGAACAGATAACATTTTAAAACACTTTAAATAATTTCATCTTTATCCAGGGATATATTTGTAAATCAAACAAATCAAGTATATTTTCTTATATTTTATTGCCAATATTGAATCAATTTATTTTTTAGAATTCAGAGTAATTGATTCAGAGATCTAGCATCACACTCTAAATAAAATTGACCTGATTTATATAGTACTTAAGGTTTTTACAGGAGAGCAACTTTTGAAAAATGGATATTAGTAGTCAAATAGCCAAATTTATTGTATGATTAAAACAGTGTGTGTAGTATGATTTAAATAAGTTCTAATATTCTAAGGGTTATTTGTAATCTTGAAATCAATGTTGAAGTAAGGATGAGCAAGGTAATCATTTTCATGTTTTTTTCAACAATAGCAATTTAAAAATTCTTCACTGTGAGCTTTTATATTTCTAGGCCGTGTTCCAGAAACCTACCTTTATAACCAGTAGACTACTTAGCAGTCTTGCTGGTAAAACTGCATTTCTGAAGGCCATAGAATATAATCTCTTCTGTTCATAATGACAGACAGATTTAGTAATAGAATTTCCTCTTGATGTTAATACATGTATTACACATTTTCTTCTCAACTTTTTCTTTTATTCTGTATGTCTTTAAGGTGTTAATTCCTGAGTCCAGATTAAAATTTCTTAGATGTTCAGTATTTAGTTGGTGTGTGTGTGTGGGGGCGGGGGGGATGGATATATGAAAAGGATTATATAGCTAGAAATCAAGCTGAAGTTTCCCCCTCTCCATAGCGTTTCTTTGAAGTACTTTTGTCTCTCAGTGTGGGGGAATCACCATACTGCACTTCATGTTGAACGTGACCTTGTGTGGCTCCAAGTTGGACTATTGGGAAGCATCAGGACCAAGAAAATCTGGGCTGATTTTACCTTGTGTGTCTTAACAGCTTTCACATGAGGAGAGAACCTCACATTAGACAAAGGATGATTAAAGGCAAAAGTTGAGTAGAGTGGATTAAGCTAATGCCCTCCAGAACGTGGCAGAGAGTCTTATTTGCTGGGTTTGAGGGTTGCCTTTTTTTCTTAAATTCTTTTTGGTTTAGCGTGTATTTTCCTTTCTTTTTACTTCTTCAAATTGAGATGCATTCAGTGAGTTTTGTCTAGGGGAAAGGACACTCATCTGTGTACGGTGGTGTCATGGAAAGAAACTTGAACTGGAAGCCTGGTTTCAGGATTAACCTAGAGAATTTTCCATTTTCTTTAGACCGGGTGAAATAGTACACAGAAGTCATACTTATAAAGGAGAAAATGGAAATATTATTAAAATCGAGCTAAGAAATACATTAAGTGAAACACAAGCATGAGCATAAACTGGTAGAAAGGCAGAGAACAAGTTGTTGAGGGTCCTGATAGTTGGTCACATCCCGGGGACTGAGCAGATGAAGGGAGGAAGAAGCAGAACCGCAGTGCCTGTTGACTCAAATCTGCAACAAGATGGGCTTCAAGGCCCTGCTGTGTGTGTCTTTTTGGCCCAGGAATGGGTAAATTCTTGAAATAGTGCATTAAGTTTCACCTTCCTTTTTCTGGACAACGTAGGTGGTTTTCTCCGCCTGCTTGCTTAAAAAACAAACAAGACCCCAGCTTTTGTATAGAAGGTTTGCAACGAGGACAAACAAGGAAGCAGGGTAGTGGATCCACCAGAATGATTTTTGTTGTACATAAGAGAAAACTCAACTTTAACAGGGTTAACACATAAAGAGGTTTATTAGCTCATGTTACTGAAAAGGTCCAGAGGTAGGACAGTCTGAAGGGGAAGTTTGGTCTGGGCTCTTGTTTTGTTTTGCTGTGACTTACTCGATTTGTCCTCATGCCACTCAGCTTTGTTCACATAGTGCCTTTGTCCTCATTCTCTCTTTCTTCATGGCCACAAGATTGTAGACATCATATCCTCACAGCACATTTTTTTCCATAGTAGGGGAGAACATCTGTTAGGACCACTCCGGAGAGGTACAGTTCACATGGCATATAATGTGGCTCTCAAAATGGGGGCAAGTGTCGCAGAATGCTTAGCAAAACTCTTGATTATCCCTGTGTTTGATCCAGTGTAGGGCCCCTATCCACCCATGAACCAATCACTGTGTGAGGGGAATAGAATGCCTTGCTGGGTTTAGCCAACCCTGTAGAAAAGTGGAGCAAGATTCATTAGAACCAGGTGGATTTCTAAAAGGTATTTGGGATGATTTTTAAGGGGTAAGTGCAGAAAGGTAGTTGCAAGGAAAATCAAAAGTATATTGCTTTAGATGTTTTGGGTGAGAACAGTCCCTTTTGCCCCATGAGAGCTACTTTGAGCACTCAGCCTCTCTGGTACTTTTTAAAGTCCCTGCCTCTCCTCTTTCATTTCACTCTCCAAACTAGCCCATTTGATTTCTGCCTCCACTGAGAAAGAATAGAGATCTGGGACTGGGACCCCAAAGCCATGAGATGGCCAGAAGGAACACCGAATGCAAAAATGTCACCACTCCTCCATTCCCTACTCAAAAAGGCAGAGGTAGCTCATTTTATCTCCCTTCTAACTGCTTAAACTACCAACCTGCATGCACAGTTGATCAAGGTTTGCTGCCCCAGCACAGGCAAGAACATAGTTATAGGCAACACAGCTGGGAAAGGAAGTCACCCCACCCTAAAGTGGAAAATTCCACAAGCTGCCTTTTTCAACTTGTTAAAGCAGCCAGGCAGAGCCAGCCCCCAAGCCTGCTCAGAGAACCTTCCTTTCCTCTGTGCTGCCTCCCTTGGGCTCCAGCATAAACTTAATCTGTTAAGAAAATCTGTCTGGAAATTTCTCTGGGGTTTCCTCTCAATTTCTATCTTGGGGAACTCAAGAACTTCAATACTGGTAACACCACCATTCTACTGAAATAGCTCTTACCATTTCTTTCTTTTTTTAAAATTTAATTAATTAATTCATTAATTAATTTCTATTGTTTAAATGATTACAAATTGTAGTACATATGTCTCCTTTTCCCCTCACTGACACCCCGCCTGTCTCCCCTACCTCCCGGCACATGCCCTCACCCCCTCCCCACAGTGTCTGTGTCCATTGATTATGCTTATATGCATGCATACAAGTCCTTCAGTTGATTGCTTACCCTCCCCCATCCCTCCCCTGCCTTTCCACTGTAGTTTGACAGCATGTTCGATGCTTCTTTGCCTCTGTATCTATTTTGTTCATCAGTTTATAATGTTCTTTATATTCCACAAATGAGTGAGATCATGTGATATTTATCTTTCTCTAACTGGCTTATTTCACTTAGCATAATGCACTCCAGTTCCATCCATGCTG
>NW_005364596.1:3578768-3595306 GCF_000412655.1 Myotis brandtii
GGGTCAAATGGCAGTTCCATTTTTAATTTTTTGAGGAAACGCTGTACTGTTTTCCACAGTGGCTGCACCAGTCTGCATGCCCACCAGCAGTGCAAGAGGGTTCTTTTTTCTCCACATCCTCTGCAGCACTTGTCATCTGTTGTTTTGTTGATGATAACCATTCTGACAGGTGTGAGATGGTACCTCATTGTTGTTTTGATTTGCATCTCTCTGATGATTAGTGACTTTGAGCATATTTTCATAAGTCTCCTGGCTTTCTGTATGTCCTCTTTAGAAAAGTGTCTATTTAGGTCCTTTGACCACTTTTTGATTGGAATGTTTATCTTCCTTTTGTTAAGTTGTATGAGTTCCCTATAAATTTTGAAGATTAAATTGTTATCAGAGATAACATTGGCAAATATGTTCTCCCATGCAGTGTGCTTTCCTGTTGTTTTGTTGATGGTTTCTTTTGCTGTGCAGAAGCTTTTTATTTTGATGTGGTCCCATTTGTTTATTTTCTCCTTAGTTTTCATTGCCCTAGGACAGTGATGGAGAACCTATGACACACGTGTCAGAGGTGACACGCGAACTCATTTTTTTGGTTGATTTTTCTTTGTTAAATGGCATTTAAATATATAAAATAAATATCAAAAATATAAATCTTTGTTTTACTATGGTTGCAAATATCAAAAAATTTCTATATGTGACACGGCACCAGAGTTAAGTTAGGGTTTTGCAAAATGCTGACACGCCGAGCTCAAAAGGTTCGCCATCACTGACCTACCTTCTTACGTCTAAGTCCTTTATCCATTTTGAGTTTATTTTTTTGTATGATGTAAGTTGGTGGTCTAGTTTCATTTTTTTACATGTATCCATCCAATTTTCCTAACACCATTTATTGAAGACTGTCTTGACTCCATAGTACGCTCTTGCCTCCTTTGTAAAAAATATTAATTGAACATAGTAGCTTGGGTCGATTTCTGGGTTCTCTATTCTGTTCCATTGATCTATATGTCTGTTTTTGTGCCAGCACCAGGCAGTTTTGAGAACATTTTGCCTTGCCATTTCCAACGGAGACCTCTAAGTCTTGATATTCTTGACCTCTGTAGTATTTGATTACTTGATTATGTCTTATTCTCCCTTAACTTTCTCTTCCCTTGACTTTTTTTTGACATCATTGTTAGTCATCATCAACACTAATGACTCCTGTGAGACAGCCATGATTATCTGAATGCTTAAAATGGACTTGAGGTCACAATATTATTTCCCATTCCTTTCAGTTTTTAAATAAAAATTGTTTTCCTCCCATAAAATGCAATTATTATAGAACACAATTATATATCATATAATAAAATTATATAATGCTTTATAATCTTATTATGGATGATTTGGAAAGTTCAGAAAGGAAAGGAAGAAAATGTGCATCTATTGTCTTATAACCCGAGCACAAACATTATTATCATAACAGTCAATTTAATATATGTATTCAGAAATTTTGTACAAAATTCTTTATGCTATTTAAAAAAGTTTCTATATACCAGGGTCATTGTAGAAAAATTGAACAGTACAGAAATAAAATTTTTTTAGCCTCAGAGATAGCTACAGTTAGCTTGTTTATATTTCCTTACTGTTAGGACATGGCACGAAGAGGTGATTGGGGAGTTAACACCTGCAGCAGGAGTTCTGTTAATATTTTACATTGGAAAAAATCCCTACAATTTTGTCTGGACAATGTGGGTTTTAATGTTACAGAAAATCATCATTCAAGTTCCTTTGCAATGGAAATAGTCATTATGTTGCCCCATGCAGTTCTTTGTTGGAGGGTAAATAGATTTTGTTTATTCTCTCAGCACAATGTCTAATTATTTAAATGTTTTCTTTGTTACTTGCAAGGCAGTAACAGACTAGGATCAGTTTTGTTTGATGAATTATCATCTGGACTGTGGGACTACAGCAGCCATGGGCAAACTACTGCCCGCAGGCCGGATCCGGCCCGTTTGAAATGAATAAAACTAAAAAAAAAAGACCGTACCCTTTTATGTAATGATGTTTACTTTGAATTTATATTAGTTCACACAAACACTCCATCCATGCTTTTGTTCCGGCCCTCCGGTCCAGTTTAAGAACCCATTGTGGCCCTCGAGTCACAAAGTTTGGCCACGCCTGGCAGGGTGGCAAAGGTAAACTTCCTGATCTGGGGATGGAAAAGAAGAAGCAAGGAGAAGCAGAAAGAAGCAGAGTCAAGCTTTCCTCCCCAGGCTGCAGAGTCCATTGATGGCACATCATCCAACTACACTTCTGAGTCAGAAGAACATAGAAATCCTCCTAAACGGTGATTATCTCTTATTTTGATTCATTTATATTTGCTGAAGAAATCTCTATGTGACACTTTCCAAAATGCTCTTTGAATAGTGTGTTTTCTAAGCTCCGGTGTCCTTGAGAATATAATTGTTGCCTTTGCACACTGGCTGAGTATAAACATTTTGGGTAATTTGAGTTATTGAGAGATACCTCTTCTTAAATCTGCCTTTCTATTCCATGTTCAACTCTTTATTATCTATTGCCTGAACTGTTGTGATAATTTGTTCCCTGCCTTCAATAGAGCTTCTAACCTGTATTGGAATTATTCCTGGGTAAGTTGAGTAATTGAGAGATACCAGATTTCAATTCTTCCTAGCCCACGTGCATGATTTGACCAAGTTTAGCACTCATTACTCCAGGTATTTATTTAAAGATGGAAAAGAGACCTGTTTGTTGGATTCAGAAAAACATAAATGGGAAAACGTTGAATCTATATTAGTCATCCTCTTCCTCTAGCACTCCAATGTTTTCACTCATGATGCCAGGTTAAGTGCTTTTGGGTATATGCATTCTTCCCCATAGAATTGCATATAGCAGGCATGAGTTTAAAGTCTCCTTCCAGTTCATGGGTTCACTGTGAGGGTTCCCATGTTTACACTGTTCCAGGTTGGCAGTGTGTCCTTCACATGAGTCCTATTGTCTTACCAGGGCCTAGTTCTCAGAGATGGATCCCCAGCTTTAGCTCCATTCTAGCATCCAAGACCCGCTTCTTACTGGATTGTCAATTCAGAAGTTGCATAGTAGAAGAGAGTGCCTTCATTTTCATTATCTTATTAGGGGATAGTTGTTTTCATCTCATGATTAATCTGATTAGGAAAATAACTTTAGTGATGGATGACATAAAAGCATTTCTTCAGCTAGGTCATGTTGACCAGTATAAATAATTTCCAATCCCCTATTATTAACCCAAAACATATTTCCTGTCTGAGTCTCAATAGGTCATTTTGACTTTGCTTTATCTTCGGGGCAGGAGGAGAAAATAATATAATATCCTTTATAGAAAATACTCAGTCCAACATCTGCCTTATACTTTTATCTCAGTCCCCCACCATTTTATGCCTAAGACTTTAAGAAATACCCATTGCATCACATGGCTAACTTGAAAATCTGATTGTTAATGTTCACAACCAATATTTGTTAAGTAATTTCTTTGTGCCAGGCACCGGTCTAAACATCAACTCACACAGATATTATAGACATCAACTCACACAGATATTAACAACAACCCTATGAGACAGGTGCTATTATTATCCACACTCTACAGATGAAGAAACCGAGACACAGAATGGTAAAATATTTTCCCTAAATGATCCAAATGCCAAGTGAGAGAGCCAGGATTTGGCCTGGGCAGCCTGGCTTGAGAGACCATGCTCTCACCCACTCTGCTAACCTGCTTAAACCCTACAGGAAGTCCCATTAGAGACAGGATAAAGTCAATGTTCCTTAGTACAGAGCACATTCCTCTCTAGCTCCTTACATGTCAGATTTATCAGTCCCAAACAGCTTATTGCTACCTGCATATACCATGATAATACATACCTATAGGTCTCCACGCATTCCCTCTTCCAGGGTCTCCCTCCTCTTCTCTCTGCTATCCAGCGGGTGATCTATCCACCTTTCCCCCACCCCTCAGCCCCCACAGATTATTTCTACCCTGGGTTACTTCTTTTGCTTCTATGTCTATTTTCTTCCCAACCCCTTCATCCATTTCTAATGAAAAGAAGTAAAATATTATCTCAGGGGTGTGTAGACTTTCAAAGTGAAGATTGCGTTCAATGTTAAAAAGTGAGAAGTGACTTATAACTGTGACTCAACCCAATCCCCTTGAATTATCCTTGAACAGTCTTCTCCAACTGTCCTTGAATGTGCTTTTTTTTTTTTAAAAAAAAAAATCGTCAGTTATTGGCTTGAGATGGACAGATAGATAGACAGATAGATAGATAGATGATAGAAACATCAACGTGAGAGAGAACATGGATTTGTTGCCTTCCATACACACACTCCAACTGGGGATCTAACCTGAAACCTAGGTATGTGCCCTGACTGGGAACTCGTATATCAATTGGGGGGAGGGTGATACCCCAACCAACTGAGCCACATCAGCCAGTGCTTGAATGTGCTTTTCATTTTTAGAACCCAAACCATCCTTGGAATTACCTAATTATTATTTCAAGTATAAGACAACTCAATCCCAGGGAAGTTGACTTGGCCAAAGTCAAACAGCTATTTAGTGACAAATTCCAGATTAAGTCCAGGTTGTCTGACTCAGAAGAACAATCTCTCCTCTGTACCTTTTAAGCCTAGTTTGATAAGATAAGGGAAAGAAAATGGAAAATATTTTTGCTTTACTTCCTGTTCCATATTTTCCCTCATGTCAGCAACCCATTGTTTTCCTCTGGCTTAAGTTGGCGATATATAAGTGTCTGCCTGTCTTCTTTGAGAGGGTGCCAGGCAGATTTCCTTAGCTCTCCTCTCCCCCCAGCTTCCCCTCAGGCTAACCCTTTCTCTTGCCTTGTCTCAAATTCATGCCTCTGATTGCTCATGAGAAAACATTATGTACACTATTGTCTTTATTAATTCCTGAGTTATTTGCTCTAATAGTACTAGTGCAGACATGCAGAAGTCACATGCTTGTCATATGGATGGCATATGTACTTTCATTGCCCATCATTAAAAAGAAAATATTACTTTAAGCTTTTATTTGTGTGTGTGCAGTAAATAAAACAACTTGACCTTTGGAGAAAATAAAAATGTAGATTCAGCTAAGAGTCGATATTATGGCTATGCGTCCTTTCCCATTAAGTTGAAGCAGTAAACATCTAACAAGGACCGTATGTATGGACCAGAGCACACAGATATGTACAAGAATATGTGGCCTCAGTGAGAGGTAGCACAGGTAAAAGTCAGAGAAAGAAAGCAGCCTCGCAGACACCAAGGAAATCACCACTATTTACAGACAGCCAGACATTTCAAATAGGAGCATGGATCCCAGAGCCACTTCAAAGGAACTGGTCAGGAAATAGGCAAATCATGAATTTGAATACTTCTGAGATTCTGGAAATTCAGAAGCAGAGCCTTCAGATATTTGCATTAAGGTAGATCCTAAGCAACTACTTCATTTCTGGAAATTGCTCAAAGCCTTTTGTGGAAACAGAAGACTAAGACCGTTTTCTGTCCTTGAATGATGCCTGTGAACCCTTAGAAACTGGGGGCATGTTTAAATAAGTATTTCTGAAATCATGAAAAATATATTTTGTGCCTCAAACATGAGATTTTTGTTTTCTTTCAGAAAGCAGCACTCGATGAATTACTTCTTCTACCAGGTAATTGAAACTTGATCTTTGAGATGTTTCTCAAAATGATTGTACCATTTTAACTTGCGGAAGGGCATCTGATGTTTTTTAGGAGGATATACAGGCAGGGAGCAATCATTAATTTTAGTGACTGTGTTGACTTTTTGATCATTGTAATTAAATGTTTAAAAAGCTAAGTTAAAAATGTTGTTTGGTACATAGCAAATGAAGAACTTCCTTCTTTGATTTTGATTTTTAGGGACATTGATCTTAGGATCGAAAGCAGCACTCGAAGAATTACTTCTACCACGTAATTGAAAATTGATCTTTGAGGTGTTTCTCAAAATGATTGTACCATTTTAACTTTCAGAAGGGCATCTGATGTTTTTTAGGAGGATATACAAGCAGGGAGCAATCATTAATTTCAGTGACTGTGTTGACTTTTTGATCATTGTAATTAAATGTTTAAAAAGCTAAGTTAAAAATGTTGTTTGGTACATAGCAAATGAAGAACTTCCTTCTTTGATTTTGATTTTTAGGGACATTGATCTTAGGATCATATATTCCTCATAAGTAAATTAAATGATTAAGACTTCTAAGTATACTTATTCAAAGTAGTAAAAACAAAACAATTAGACTGCGGTTATTTCATTTCTTGGTCTTGTTGACATTTGCAAAAATCATTCCCAGGACCACTTATTTTTAAGTGAACAAAAATCCATAAAAGTGGACATCAGCCTTTCAGAAAACAAGTCCCCCGCTGGCGCCATTCCTGGCCTAGAATTTGGGAGTGGACTTCTGGTATAAATGAATCTAGTTACAACCACTTTACAATTGTGTGAAATTGGATTTGCTTTTCTTTCAGCACATCCTTCCCCAGAAAACCTCCCACAGGGAGGCAGTGTGGTCTAGAGAATAAAACACCCATCTTCCCTTTCTTTGAGCTTTGCTACTGACTTCTATAGAATCACCTCCAAAGTTTTCATTACTTTTTTAAGTCTCCTTTTGCTATTTTAGTCACAAAAGCACCCCTTTCTTCTATGTAAAACTCATCTAGTGGGGTTTACTAGGTTGGTCTTTTAATTAGAGAGATGCTTGTATGAGAGAGGAGGGAAACATTCCTTATCCAGATATGAGTGACTGGCAGAACTTCAATTAGAAACGTGCGATCTCAAGTAGCAATGACCCTTTGCTCCACCCACCTTATGACCTTTCAAACATGTCAGAGCTCCGCATGTCAGAGGCTTGGTACAGGCCGGAAAAGAAACTTTGGGCACATTTACCTGTTTGTTGAAATTCTTATAAAAGCCTATCAGATTCTAAGCACTGTTCTAGATGCGGTGGAACATAGAAGTGATACATTGTTCTGATTTCAAGGAGTTCACAACCTAAAAGGGTAGAAAGAGAGCTCAAGGAAAACAGTACAGCACGATAAACGTGACTCTAGTCCTGGCTGATGTGCATAAGTTGGTTGGGATCCTTTCATGCAGTGAAAGGTTGGCTGATTCGATTCCTGGTCAGGGCACATGCCCAGATTGTGGGCTCGATCCCTGGTAGAAGGTGTGTAGGAGGCAGCCAATGGCTGTTTTTCGCTCACATCAATGTATCTCTCTCTTTCCCTCTCCTTTCTCTAAAAACCAGTAAGTATGACTGTAGAACTGTGGAGGCACAGAGAAGGGACGACTTGGAAAGGTGAGGAGGAAGAGACGAAAGGGAGAGTTTTCTGGAGGCATCCAAAAGGACACACAGAAGCACCGTGGTCTGAGTGTTGCAAACTTGGGAAAATGTGTGCAGGTCTGTGTTGGTGCTGTGTAAGATGTATAAAAGGGACCTGCAGGAAATGAGTTCGGACTTATGGTGAGGATAACTGATAGTCATTGGAAGATACTAAGCAAGGGAAGGACATGATTATATTAGAATTTTTGGTAACTTTGCTTGCTGAAGCTAAGATGAGAGGAAGGGCGAAGATCTGAGGTTGCTACATAAACCCATTGGAAAAAATGATAAGGGCTTGAACTATTGCAGTGGAAGTGAAGATATAGAAAAAAAGGATTATATTCAAAAAATTTTTTGAGGCAGAATCTAAAATGTCTTCTGACTAGTTGAATGTGTGGTCATGAGAGTGAGGAGTCTAGGTTGCCTCTTCAGTTTCTGGTTTCAGAGGTTGGGGGGAAGGTGGGGCCATGCAAAGCATGAAGCATATGTAAGAGGAGGTAGAGTTTTGGGGGTGTTGAAAGATAGTGAGCTAAGTCTGAGGTCTTGGAGCTTTGTAGATGCTCCACAAATGTTAGTTCATTCTTTTCTTCTGTTTCTTTTTCCTGTAGAATATTTATAGATGCCTAGTAGGCATTTGACATATGAGTCTGGGCTGGAAATAAGTCTGCAACTAATCAATATTTAGATGGTAGTTTTAGCTATGGAAATGGATAAAATTGCCCAGAGACATGTATGCAGAATGAAAAAAAGAGGTGGCAAAGTATTGAACTCTGGAGCAAATCAATATCAAAAGGACAGAGGGCTGTAGAATTATTTAAAAATGTTTTCTATTGTTCCATTTCTAACCACATATTTCAGGTGGAGAGAAGATTGGATGTTTAGAATTTGGCTTGAAAAGTCTGCCACCAGTTTTGTGAAAACAACTGTTTTACTCAGTGCAGTCCAGTAGTAATATAATTTTGAGATAATTTTTTGTAGCAATACGAGGGAGAGAGCAACTTACTCACTCATGATTATTGGTTCTAAAAGTGTACCTCGTGTTTAACCCAAATTCTGAATTAATGCAACTTAAGGAGTTGGTTATGAGCTCTGTGGCAGAGAATATACTTACTTGATCTACCTTGAATATTTAGATGGATTTCTCTGCCGTATCTAAAAAAATTAGAGCATGTTTTTGTAATTGTTCATTTACTGTTGTTATTTTTTTAAAAAAAATATTTTTATTGATTTTAGAGAGAGAGGAAGGGAGAGGAATGGAGAGAGAGAGAGAGACTGATTTTAGAAACATTGATCAGTTTCCTCTGGCACACCTTATATTGGGGATCGAGCCTGAAACCAGCATGTGCCCTGATGGGGAATTAAACCAGCGACCTTTCGGTGCATTGGATGATGTTCAACCAACTGAGCCACATGGGCCAGGGCATTGTTATCCTTTTTGGATTATTTGTTCAAGTTAGTTATCTACTTGAACTATTCACTCTTAAGAACTTTTCCCCCTGTTCTGGTTGTCTTCACTTTCAAACCAAGTAGGTCATCTCCTGCTAACTTTATCTCTGAGAGGCTTCCGTTTCTTTTCCCCAAATAAAATAGTATGGTCTAAATACACTGGAAGGAATTAAAGATGCCTGCTATTTTGCTTAAAGGTATGATGATGGTGGGCAATGGTACTCTGTGTAGCCATGATTTAGGCTCTTCCATGGAGGAAGAGATGGAGAAAGAAGAGGCATAGACGTGGCAGCTGGGTGGTGAGTAAGAAAGGTTCACTGATGTAAGTTAAATTGGAAATGGGATTTACTTAGGATGTAGCTCAAAGTAAATTCTATTAGTTTTGAAAAATGTAAATGGAAGGGAAATTTATGTTTGAATCTTCTCCCTCTTTATTTTGACTTTGATGTCCACTGCAGAGGTTCCATCATTTACAGCCTGCTGTGTACATACTTGGGTTCTCATGCTGTCTCATGCTACTTTCTGAGCTGCCAGGATTAGACTAGGTGGAAATCCCATGATGAGTCCCGCTCATATGAAGACAACTCTCTGGCTTTCCTCTTCTGCTTTCCCCTCGGAACACTGTTGTATTTGTTGCTCATCCTCCTTACTCCCAGTTCTACTCCCAAGCCATTCTGTGCCTCAGTAGGTATCCAGGTTATTGCCTCAGCTAATTTGATAAATGAATCTATGCTAATATGTAAGTGGTTAAAAACTAGAACTCCAGGGTTCTCTATACATACCAAGAGAAGTTACTAGAGATAGTAGCTATTGAGATACAATGAACTTTTCTGTCTCTCTCACTCAATAAAATGGCTTTATAGGTAGAGATATCAGGAAAAGGTTGTAAAACTATGACAGTCGGGGTTATATAGATGGATAGTTGATAAATTTGTCTCAGGAAAAACTTGGATCTTTCTCAAGTGACCCTTGTATTTAGAAAATTAAATCAGAATTTCACAGACCAAGCCCACTAGGGGTCAAAACACAGGAAATTAAATTTAACCCATAAATGCATGAGGAGGAACTAAAGCTTTTGGGATGAGCAGAGCAATACTCATAGTTGTATGCTCACTCATCTTGATTCAGACACACTGGTTTCCTTCTCTTCCTGTGTAAAACACACACACTTTTTTACCTCAAAACTTTCCACTCACTGAGCCATCAGCCTGGAGGCTGTCTCTTTAGATACCTACATGGTTTTCTCCCTCCTTCCTTCACTCCTCAGATCTGACCACACTATCTAAAATAGTATCACTCCCATCACTCTTTATCCCCAACTCTGTTTTCCTTCAGAGCACTTACATATTACTGAACAATATGTATTTATTTGTTTACTTATTGTAGTTAATAAATACATTTTGAATGAATGAATAGTGGAGTTGAACATAGAACCCAGGTCTTGAAGCCATAATCCACAGAGGAGAAGTGAGGGGGTGAGGGGAGGATGTAGAGAATCTGAATGATAGTATTTGGCATATATGTCTCAACACAATATCGGAGGTCAAAGCAGGGGTGGGGGTCATTCCCAATTTGTTAGAAAAAAGTCCCCTTCAAGCCTGGAGATGCTTTTATGTTCAGATCCACTGAATAAAGAATGAAGACTTTTTTTGAGATTCATAGTCACTTTGGGGGCATATTTCTAAGCTTGTGATGGCCATTTAACTGCAAGAGAAGACTAGGAGACTGCATAGAGGGGCAATAAGAGAAGCAGTGCTTACAAAAACTTCCAAATCCATGGCCATTTATCTGGGAAGGGCATGAGGTTTTCAGGAATGCAGGTAAATAGCAGGCTTCAAAGAAAGTGGGGCTTTGGTACCAACCTCTTAAGGTTGTTTTTTGGTAGATCAAGTGAGATTCTGTGTGTAAGACACTTAGCAAAGTGTCTGGAAATTAATCATCACAATAAATACTACTATTATTATTAACTAGAGGCCCAGTGCACAAAAATTTGTGCACTGGAGGGGGGGGTCCCTCAGCCCAGCCTGCCCCTACCACATACAGGGAGCCCTCAGGGGATGTCCTACTCCCTGCTCCCTGCTCCCCTTGGGGAGTGGGCCTAAGCCACAGTCTGGCCTCCTTTTGTGGGAGGCGACCGGGCTGATCAGGGGAAGGCACCAGCCCCATCACCCTGTAGTTGCAGCCAATGCCAGTCACTGCAGCCACCAAGGTGTTTTCATCAACACGGACTCCAGCCCCTTCACCATGAAAAAAATGAAAACTCTCTTTAGGCATTTTCAAGATGTGTCTTTCATAGGATATGACATTTCTTTCTTTCTTTCTTTTTTTATCCTTACCTGAGGATATGTTTCCATTGATTTTTAGAGAATGTGGAAGAGAAAGGGAAAGACAGAGAGAAACATCAAAGTGAGAGGAACACTTTGATTGGTTGCCTCCTGCATGAGCCCTGACCTGGGCCCAGGCCAGGGAGTCTTATTACCCAAGTTACTAAGATATTACCAGTGGCATACAGGGAGCTTAGCCAATGAGCAGTCAGAAAAGGTGTTTCCTCTGTAGTTTACACCAATTGCCAGCTTGGCCCCTGCCCAGGCCTAATGCCTCTGGCCGAGGCATTAGGCCTGGGCAGGGGATCCCCAGCTCCCCATGATCATTGGCTCCACCCCTGCCCCCCATAATCGCTGGCTCTGCCCCTGCCCAGGCCTAATGCCTCTGACCGAGGCATTAGGCCTGGGAAGGGGACCCCCAGCTCTCCGCGATCTCCTGCTCTGCCCCTGCCCAGGCCTAACACCTGTGGCTGAGGCGTTAGGCCTGGGCAGGGGACCCCTAGCTCCCCGCGATCGTGGGCTCCGCTCCTGCTCCCCACCATCCCCGGCTCTGCCTCTGCCCAGGCCTAACACTTCTGACCGAGGCATTAGGCCTGGGCAGGGGACCCCTAGCTCCCCATGATCACCGACTCCATCCCTGCTCCCTGCCATCGCCGGCTCCACCCCTGCCCAGGCCTAACTCCTCAAGGTGTTAGGCCTTGGCAGGGGACCTCTCAGCTCTGATTGAAGGCTCCAATCACTGCGGGCGCCTACGTATGCAAATTAACCGCCACCTTTGTTTGGTTAATTTGCATACTCATCTGATTGGCTGGTGGGGGTAGTGAAGGTATGGTCAATTTGCATATTTGTCTATTATTAGGTAAGATACATGTGGGTATGATTAGCAGGTCATCTCCATGCTTCATTCTACCTCATAAATTTCCCAAATTTATCTAGCCTATGGTGTGGAAGAAAAGTTTTGCTCAATGTGCATGAAGTATGTTGAACTCTTCAGGAGTAAAATGAGCCAGTATTACATAAATAAAAGAAGAAGAAGAAAAAGCTCTTACATATAATGGCATACTCATTTTTATAGCCATGTCACTTAAGAGTTCATTGTGAATTTCTATTTTCCTAAAGACTTAAACTCAATGAAGTCCAAAATATATTTGGCCAAGTGCTTTATTACTTCATTTTTGAAGCTTTGTGCTCAGAAGACTTATCTACATGTTATTAACTATACATATAAAAGCCTAAGCAACCAGCCGACCGTTCGACTGTTCGACTGTTCGGCCATTCAACCATTCAACCATTCAACCAGTAGCTATGATGCACGCTGACCACCAGGGGGAAGACACTCAACACACAGGCATGGAAACATGAAACAGACTGATGAGTCTCAGAGGGAAGAGGGGTGGGAGGAGGGCATGAAGAGATTAACCAAAGATCTTATATGCATACTAGAGGCCTGGTACACAGATTTGTGCACCAGTGGGGTGCCTTGACCTGGCCTGCACCCTCTCTCAATCCAGGCCCCCTAGGGGGATGTTGTAGAGCTGTTTTCAACCTGATCCCCACAGGCCAGGTTGAGGGACCCCACTAATGCATGAATCCCTGCACTGGACCTCTAGTTTATACATAATTAAGGATTTCTAACCAGTTTAAAAGCATTTACAAGATTTATTTTTCCTTTAGAAATTGAAGTTACCTTTTGTTTCATTTTGGACTGGAAACACTGGCCATATCAGCTCTATTTGAGCAGGAACAACACAAAATTTTAAAAAAAGTTTGCTTACCTATATATTCCCACTAACTAGCACAAGTCCTGGTAAATAATACTTATTGGATGAATAAACCACAAGTGACTCAAATTCTGTGACCCTAGTAAGTATTTGCATTCAAGTTTCCTGACTCGAAAATGTTTCCTGACTTGAGTGTTTCCTTCCTAAAAAAGCTCTGTGTAATTATAATGGGTTTATTAGTTTCCCAAGGCTGCTTACCGCAAAATAGGTGGCTTAAAATAATCTATTCTCTCACAGTCTGGAGAGACTTAAGGTGTTGGCAAGTCTGTCCTCCTTTTGAAGGTTCTAAGAGAGAATTTTTTCTTGCCTTTTCCAGCTTTTAGTAACTCCAGGTGTTCCTTGGCTTGTGGTTGGTTGCCTAGCTCTGATTTCTGCCTCTTTGTTCACATGACCTTTTCCCCTACTATCTCTCTCTCTCTCTTTAAAAATAATATTTTTGTATATTGATTTTTAGACTGAGGGAAAGGGAGAGGAAGAAAGAGATAGAAACATTGATGAGAGAGAAACATCTATTGGCTACCTCCTGCATGCCTCCTACTGGGGATCAAGTCCACATCCGGGAATGTGCTCTGAATGGGAATCGAACCAGGGACCTCTTGGTGCATGGGTCAAGGGTCAACACTCAACCGCTGAGCCAGACTAGCCAGGCATCATATAAAAACACTTGCCATTGGATTTTGGGCCCACCTGAATCATCTTGATGATTTCATCTTGAAATCCTTAACATGGTTACATCAGCAAAGTCATTTTCACGAAGGAAATCAAATTTATAGTTTATGGGATGTGGACATATCTTTTAGAGGGCTACCATTCAACGAGTTCATGGAAATTTTCAACATCTGCAGTGAGATTATCTTTCCCTTCGCCAGTTTTTCTCACTACATCACTGTATGCATATGTTTTTTGAAGTTTTTGTAGCTGAGAAGGTTGAGGACCAGGTTTGCGTTTCAGTCTAAGTTAGGTTAGAAGGTGCGGGAAAAAATCAACATTTTATCTGCAGATGGGAAAAATACGGCAAATGTTGAAAACTGGTGGGTGGAGAGAGGAAGTTAAGTGCTCAAGCAGTATTGTTACACCCAACCCAATGATGTCTGCATGATATATTAGGGATGGGTATTTGAAACATAGTGATTGGAGTGATGACAAATGCAAAAGGATAGTGGTTTTGATGGTATAAAGAGGACCATTTTGTAATAATCTCAGTGTTTCACCCTTTGAGAGGGAAAAGTGGTTTGTGTAGAGAATTGATAAGCCATAAAGACCTGGCCAGAAACTCCAGGGATCAACAATTTGAAATGAACACTCCAGAAAGAATACTGATTAGGAAAGAGACCAGGGGTATACTGTGGCTTTATATTGAAACCATCTGCATTTGATTTGGCAGTAGTAAAGTGCAGTCTTAGAATGTATAAATATCAAAAGGAACAGTACATCAGCAGTAAGTCATTCCAGCATTAAATAAGGAGCCAGTGAGGACACTTTCAGAATTATTGTAATTCTGGTCAGCATTTTTATTGAGAGGAAATTGTGAAAATTGAAATGTTCAACAGGTGGCAATGGCAGTAGGTTTTCTGTTTTGTTTTGTTTGTTTTTTTGCCAAGTGAAGATAAAATTTTTGCTGAAAAAGTGAGCCAGTATTACGTAAATGAGAAGATTCTTGGAGAGAAGGGAGAAGTCATGAAATAAAAAATATCCTGAAAGAGAAAGAACACACTGAATAGGCTAGAAATGAAACTTTAACACCCCAGGAAAACCTTGATGAATAAAACACTCAGGGTGCGGGTGAAGAACCCAGTAGTAACTGGAAGAGAGTTCCTTTTGTTCTAAGGCTTAATCATTGAAATGGGATTTTAATGCACAGTCTTTAAAAATGCAATAACTAAAATTTATTCCTTATATCCAGTGGTAAACAAGCCATACAAAAATGTATTTGTAAAAGTGGAAAGCACCTGCACCTTTGGAAGTTAAGAAAAAATGAATTTATATTTGGGATCTCAAGGGAAATTATAAATCTATCTTTTCCTGTCACTGGAAATTTCTTTTGGTGAATTCATTATCAAACTCAGGCAGTTGAAATCGAATAGTAAGGATACTATTGAAGATATGAGGATTTATGCAGAAATGAAGGTACATATTTGCCATGTGAGTGTCCTTGCTTATATACAAATAAAACAAATTCCTGCCATTTAATTTATGTCCTTTTCCAAATGGCTGACATGATGCAATCCCTAGAGCTTCAGTTTCTGCGTATGCCATTCAGATTCCCTTATTTTCCTTTTTGTCTTGTGTAACCCTCATTCTATCTCCCCCCATTTTCTGGATATGCAGGGGTTTCCAGCCTTTCTTTTCATTCTGACATCATCTAAATTATCAGTCAAATTGCCAACATGTATTTTTTTTCTAGGTTTGTTTGGAATTTAATATTAAAAAGAAATACATTTTAATATACATTATATAACATTCAAGAATCTATCTTTGCTAAAAAATATAATCATCTCATTAATTATATAACTTTTTTCAGTCTTATTTTATAGTGTGAGAATGAGTCTCTGATGATGTCCCCACAGGGGAAATATCAACCCACTCCTTGAATTTTATTTATTTTTTCAAATATCCTGCCACTTATTCTCTGATATATTTTATGATTTTGAAGATTTACTTATGAATCTTCAAACCCCCAGAGCAATGGTCCACTACTAGGACATCACAGAGCTTTAGGAGAGTGTAAGGTAATTAATTGAGGAACAACAAAAGGAATATAATGTATATTTGTAAGTATCTATACTAATAAAAGCCTAGGTGGACCTCGAGCCCTCACATCATCACAAGATGGCCGCCCCCATGTCGTCACAAAGATGGCCACCCCCACATCATCACAAGATAGCTGGCAAGGGAGGGCAGTTGTGGACGATCTGTTTCTATTTTAGTTGCTAGTTCAGTTTGTTCATTATATTCTACATACGAGTGAAATCATATGGTACTTATCTTTCTCTGACTGGCTGCTGCCATGTCGTTACAAGATGGCCACCACAGATGGCTGCCACAAGATGGCCAGCAGGGGAGGGCAGTTGTTTCTATTTTAATTGCTAGTTCAGTTTGTTCATTATATTCTACATATGAGTGAAATCATATGGTACTTATCTTTCTCTGACTGGCTTATTTCTCTTAGTATAATGGTCTCCATGTCCATCCATAATGTCACAAAGGACAAAATTTTCTTCCTTTTAATGGCTGAGTAGTATTCCATTGTGTAAATGTACCATAGCTGTTTTATCCACTCATCTACTGATGGGTACATAGCTGCTTTCAAATCTCAAGATTAATTGGAGTGATGACAAATGTTAAAGGATAGTGTTTTTTTTTTTGTTGTTGTTGTTTTGTTTTTTGTTTTTTTTACCTATGGTATATAATACTGCAATGAACATAGAAGTGCATATATTCTTTCAAATTAGTGTTTTGGGTTTCTTTGGATAAATCCCAGAAGTGGAATTGCTGGGTCATACATACAACAAACATTAATATTTCAAGAAAAGAAGATTTTAAATATAATAACATTACCAAAACTGTACTAACATAGTATAATATCACAAAAGCTGTAGGAAATATTAAAAATCTGCAAATAACAGGATTACTTCTAT
>NW_005364596.1:3595722-3616293 GCF_000412655.1 Myotis brandtii
ACAGTGGCTGCACCAGTCTGCATTCCCACCAACAGCATACAAGTGTTTCCTTTTCTCTACAACCTGGCCAACACTTGTTGTTTGTTGATTTATAATTCTTTTTACCCATGAGCATGGGATATATTTTCATTTATTTGTATCTTCTTCAGTGTACGGGTCTTTTACCTTTTTTGGTTAAATTTACTCCTAGGTTTGTTATTCTTTTCCAAGCAACAGTAAATTGGATTGTTTCCTTATTTTTTCCCTAATAGTTCATTATCAGTGTATAGGAAAAAAACATATTTCTGAATATTTATGAGAATGCCATTTTGAAAAAAGCATTTTATAGTTATATTTCCAGTGGAATACATCCCAGAAGGTTTCTGTGCCCCATGTCTCCTATCCTGTATCAGTCCACATGCTCCTGCTTTCAAAGTTCATACAAACCAGACCAAGATAAAGAAGGTACAAAAACACTGCTTCCTGTGGTTTTTTAAATATGATTTGTATCCAAATTAAAAATGGGATCATGTTTAGATTATTCTAAAGCATTTTTTTGTGTGGGTATAGTTAGTTGTTTTCGGTTGGAGTGTGGAATCTTTTGGTTACTTTTCTTTACAGTTGTGATTCAAAAGTTTAATTTACCCAATTTCTTCTTATCCATTGTCATGGGCCAAGTACAGCAATGAATGGAAGGTGATTTGGATGTGAAAGTCCTAGATATGATCTTGATATTTAGCAAACTGATAAAAAGTTAACATTTGCTTGTTTCTGGAACTACATAAAGTTTACAATTAAACTTAATGTGAAATAGATGTTTTGCAGATATTAAGATGTGTAATAATCTTCCTGTAATCTTCCCATATAAACTTAGCTTATGTAATCAATTTGGGTGCTTTGACTGTTCTCGAAACAGAATTTCTTAATTTTAACTCATTTTATATGCACACACATGTGGATGTGTATGCACGTGTGTCTTTATATGACTAAATGTATCCGTGTAGAATCTTGGAACTGTACTCTATCACATCTGAGAGACAGGAAAAACATCAGAAATGCTTGCTTTCTGGATGCATAGATTATCTTACTAAAAATAGTCCTTTTTAAAATATTTTTGCAAGTGAAAAAAATATGAATTAGGTAATTCTAATCATGAACTTGTCTGTTGTAATTTATCTTTGTTATGAAGCAATCATATTTTTAATATGTTTAGCAACTATAGGACAAAATAATTCTACTGGTTATAGATAACTGAAAAAAATATGAAAAAACAGAGTCAGAGAAAGTGAAAGAGGAGTAGCAGAACCAGGAATAGAATTTAGAGCTTTTTAATCTTTAGTTTGTGCTTAATTTTTAGGGCCAGGTTGCTTTTCTTAACAACAAAAAAGCTGGGCAATACTATGGAAATTTGGTTACAAAATATTAGGGAAATAATCCCTCAAGAAATTTCTAGTGAGACAATTTTGCAAACTCTCTTAATTAGTTTGAGTAAGGATATCATTTTCATAACTATGTCCTATGGGTTCTTTCCAATTGGAAAGAAGAAAGTAAAATTGACATTATTTGCAGATGACATGATATTGTACACTGAAAGCCCTAAAGACTCCACCGAAAAGCTACTAGATCTAATGAATGCATTTGGCAAAGTAGCACAAAATTAATATTTAGAATTCGGTGTCACTTTTATACACCAATGATGAACAATCAGAAAGAGAAACTACGAAAACAATTCCAGTTACTATTGCAACAAAAAACTAAAGTACATAGGAATACATTTAACCAATGAGGTAAAAGATCTGTACTCAGAAAACTATAGAACATTGAAGAAAGAAACTGAGGAAGATGTAAATAAATGGAAGCATATATCACATTCAGGGAATGGAAGAATTAACATAATTAAAATGGACATACTACCCAAACCAATATATAGATTCAATACAATTCCTATTAAAATGCCAGTAGCATATTTCACAGATCTACAACAAATATTCCAACAACTTATATGGAACTGAAAAAGACCCCAAATAGCCTCAGCAATCTTGAGAAAGAAGAACAAAGTTAGAGGTATCACAATACCAGATGTCAAAGTATACTACAAAGCCATTGTAATCAAAACAGCCTAGTACTGACACAAGAACATATAGATCAATGGAGCAGAACAGAGAGCCAGAAATAAAACCACATCTCTATGGTCAATTAGTATTTGATAAAGAAGGCAAAAACATACAATGGAGTCAAGACAGTGTCTTCAATAAATGGTGTTGGGAAAATTGGACAGCTACATTGAAAAAAATGAAACTTTCACCATATACAAGAATAAACTCAAAATGAATAAAAGACTTAAATGTAAGTCACAAAACCATAAAAAATTAAAAGGAGTAAAATCTTAGACATCTCTTGTAGCATCATTTTGCTGATATATCTCTTCAGGCAAGGGGAACAAAGGAAAAATAAACAAATGGGATTATATCAAACTAAAAAGCTTCTGCAAAGCAAAGAAAACCATCAACAAAATGAAAAGCAAACCCAATGTATGGGAGGACATATTTGCCAATGTTACATCTGATCAGGGGTTAATTTCTCTCTCTTTCTCTCTCTCTCTCTCTCTCTCTCTATCTCTCTCTCTCTCCTAAAGGGTTAATTTCCAAAATCTATAAAGAACTTATACAACACAAAATCAGGAAGACAAACAGTTCAATTAAAAAAATGGGCGAAGGACCTGAATAGACACTTCTCTAAAGAGGACATACTGATGGCCAATCGACATATGAAAAAATGCTCAGCATCACTAACCATCAGAGAAATGCAAATTTAAACCACAATGAGATGTTGCCTCACACTTGTTAGAATGGCTATCAATAAATCAACAAAAAACAAGTGTTGGCCAGGTTGTGGAGAAAAGAGAACCCTTGTGCACTGTTGGTGGGAATGCTGACTGGTGCAGCCACTGTAGAAAACAGTATGGAGTTTCCTCAAAAAATTAACAATGGTTTGCTTTTTGCCATAGTGATCCTACCTCTGGAGATATATCCTAAGAACCCCAAAATACCAATCAGAAAGAATATATACACCTCTATTTTCATAGTAGTGTTATTTACAATAGCCAACATCTGGAAATAGTCCAAGTGCCCATCAGTAGATGAGGGGATTAAAAACTGGTGGTATATTTACACAATGGAATACTATACAGCTGTAAAAAGAAGAAATTCTTACCTTTTTCAACAGCATGTATGGCACCAGGAGATTATGATGTAAGTGAAATAATCTAGTTAGAGAAAGACAAATACCAAATGCTTTCACTTATGTGTGGAATTTGATGAACAAAACAAACTGATGTACAATATAGAACCAGAGGCATGAATACATGGGACAGACTGACAAGGATCAGAGGGGAGAGAGATGTGGGAGGACTGGATGAAAGAAGATAAAAAGAGTAGCCAACGAATATATATGCAGGTCTGGGCAGAGGTGGACAAAGGCAGAGGAAATGGAGGACATCTGTTACCGTGACAACAATAAATAAATAAAAAAAGAAAATCATGGAAACTGAAAAAAAATAAAAGGAACTAGTCTATTACATGAAATGAAGTAGATTTCTTTACTGTAGGACTTTTCTTGGAATCTTTCCAGTTTTAATGTACCTCATAATCAGCTATTGGGGAAAATAGTATGTTGAAGTTTTCTAATTTATTTGATCCAAGAACTGTTCTTTTGAGAAGAATCCTTATTTACATTTATAGATTATAGTTTAGAAAATATTTATCTAGACTGGTGGCTCTTGTGTGACTTTCCATTTGATAGAATAATTGGTACACCTGAGAGCTGCTTTAGAATATAAGGGTAGGAAGGTGTCATACCTGAGTGAAGAGTCTAGCCAGCATATAGAGAAAAGAGACATCCAACTAAAGAGGTTTTCTTTGAGTGCCTTTGTTATGGACTAAATATATGTGCCACCCCATATGTTGAAGCCATAAACTCCAGTGTGGCTGTATTTGGAGTAAGGAAGCAATTAATGTTAAATGGGGTCATAATGGTGGGGCCCTTATCCTATAGGGGTAGTGTCTTCATAAAAAGACACCAGAGAATTCCTCTCTTCTACCCCACATTCCCATGTCAGTGCTCAGGAGAAAGGCCATTTGAGGAATCCAGCAAGAAGGCAGCCATCTACCAGCCAGGAAGAGAGCTCTTACTAGAAACTAAACCCTGCCAGAATTTGATTTTGGATTTTTCCACCTTCAGAATGGAGAGAAAATAAATTTCGGTTGTTTAAGCGAACTGGTTTATGGTATTTTGTTATGGCATTCTGAGAAGACTAAGACAGTGTTTATGGCTGAAAAATCACCAGATTTTTTAAAGAAAATAGGGATAGATACTCTTTTGCTGCAATAATTGCCTGATGAGGTATTTTCTGAGGTAACCTGAAAGGAGACAAATGAAGGTGCCCTCAGATATGGAAGAAATAGAAAAAGTGAGGGGAAACATGGAAAACCTCAGAGAAAACTTCATACCTTGGCCCTGAGATATGTTCTTCTTACCTTTATTATCAAGTCATTGAGTATCAATGATTAAGTGGTAAGGTGGTGATGGAGGAGCAATGATGACAAAGTGGCAATGAAGAGCATGAAGGCAGCGCGTACTGAACATGGAGCTGTCCCTTCACATTGAAGTAGTCTTTGGTGAGCCCTTCTCTCTGGTCATTGAAAATTAGTCCTAGACCTCAGACTCAACTTTATTAAATCCCACTTCTTGAATGGTTATGGCAATGGCTGAGCTCTCTTTATTTTCACAATGATTGAGGCCCAGCCCGGCACCAGCTTGAATCTGCTTCTCCTTTCTGAGATGATCAGGAATGACTAAGAAAGTAGTTCCTAAGTTCATTTCTCTTCTTTCTTTGGGAATTCAACAACATATGTGGGAGAGATTTTACAACCACTCACCTTGTAGAGGCCCTGTTTAGAAAACTTAGAATAGAACCACAATCATTATATTATTTTCCAAAGGCAAATGTGTGTGTGTGTGTGTGTGTGTGTGTGTGTGTGTGTGTGTGTGTGTAAGAGAGAGAGAGAGAGAGAGAGAGACCCACTTATACTGATATTAAATATGTGATTCAATTGTAGAGATTTATTTATTTTTTAAATATATTTTTTATTGTTGATAGCATTACAGATATGTCCCATTTTCTCCCCCTTTTCCCAGCTTCCCACCCCACCCCAGGTCTTCACCACCCTATTGCCCGTGTCCAAGGGCCATGCATATAAGCATATAAGTTCTTTGGTTTATCTCTTCCCAACCCCCCAACCTCACATTGAGGCATGTCAGTCTGTTCCATGCCTCCCTGATTCGGGTCTTATTTTGTTGGTTCAATTCATTTTGTTCATTAGATTCCACAAATAAGTGAGATTGTGTGATATTTATCTTTCTTGGTTTGGCGTATTTCACTTAGCATAGTATTTTCCAGGTCCATCCATGCTGTTCCAAAGGATAAGAGATAAATCTTATGCTTTTAGATTTTTCAATTTATGAATCATCAAAATATTTAATAGGAACTTGTGGTTTAAAAATACTCATCATCACTCAAACATAGAAGCATAAAATATCATTTGGCTTCCAATTTGATATAGCACATGATTTTTCCAGGTGGACAATAATGGCCATTTGATTGAGACTCAGAAGGGGCCGGAGTCTGGGAAGAATCACTATGGCTATCTTAAACACAGTACAGACCTGTCTTCACACCGGAGATCTAAAACAGTGCATGAAAGCAGAGACTGAGGTGTTGACCACACCTGTGAACCAAGCCCCCTGTGTTTGTACTGCACACAGTGACCCTTTTTCTGCAAGGTCAAATTACAAATGGACACTGAGAGCAGCACTTTGGAAACTAACAATTGCTGATATTGAGGTGATGCCGTTTTCCTTCTAGACATTAGCTAGTTGCATTTCATGAGGACATTTCAATAGTGGCTGAAAGACATTCAGAGTTTTTCTTCATCAGTGTCTTGACTTGTGCACTTAAATACAAACCTGCAAACAAAAGCAACCTAGGTAAACCAATGAAATGTGCACCGCATTTTAGGAAATTCTTCTAACAGTCACATTTTGGTGACTCCATCTGATGTTACTTTTATAAGTCACCATTTTATACATCTTGAGGAAACGTTACTTTAATCTGGAATCTTCTTAAGATCCACACTGAAATCAGAAGCATTCAAATAAGATGAACATGAACAAGGGAATCCCATTTGGAGCTGATAGCTTCACCCTAACACATATATTATAAAAGTGGAAAGGAGTTACTTGACATAAATACATTCAAGTAAATACACTAGATTTGATTCTCTGGAAAAATTACCCTGAGAAAGAGAAACTTTGGATGTAGATGAAGCTGCTGCTCTAAAGCAACAAAACTGAAGACCAGTGAAAAGTTAGTGCCAGTGGAGAGATTCTAACTACCTGCTAAGTATGCTATTCCATCATGGTGAGTTAAGAAACCAAGAATGTCCTTAAAATCGGCTTTGGAAATCCTTTACTTTCAAATCTTCTTAGCAACCGACATTTATTGCTGTCTTACAGTGCAATGGGATTAAAATAAAAACATTCATGTACCCAGGTGAGAGACTGTAATAGCAGTTCAGTCCTACAGAACGCCATCACATGAGGCTCAGGAGAGACAGAGGGCGTGGGGAGGACCTCACCAGCTTTCTGTGGAAGGCGAAAGGTGCTCCTAGTCTACCTCTCCTTACTCTTTTCATTAAGAGTTGTTCATTGAGAGGTAGAGGCAACTGGACTTAATGCTGGTGGGAACCTGCACATGGACAACTGTCTCTGGCAGGAGAAAGAGCCAACTGCAATTGGCTTTCATTCTTGATATAAAATGCAGCAACACAATACACACATGGTTTAGTGAGCTGAAGAGGCTGTGATAGTAATCTCCTTGAGTACTTTTCCAAACATTCTTAGCTCCTTCAGGTAAATTCCTCCCCACTTCTTTTAAGAAAATGTTTTTATTAAATGTATTGGGGGTGACATTGGTTAATAAGATTATATAGGTTTCAAGTACACAATTCTATAATACATAGTCTGTATGTTGCACTGTGTGTTCACCACCCAAAGTCAAGTCTCCTTCTGTCACCACATATTTGATCCCCTTTGCCCTCTTCTACCTCCTCCATCTCTCCTTCCCTCCAGTAACCACCATACTGTTGTCTGTGTCTATGAGTCTTTGTTTGTTTGTCTTATTTGTTCATTTTTTTTGCTTTCTGTTTTCTATCCCAATGTGAGTGAAATCATATGACTCTTGACTTTTCTTCATCTGACTTATTTCACTTAGCTACCCTCCTTCATTTGTTTTTATTTTGATAATCTCACAGGAAACCAGTCTTAGGGGATTTTTCTAGAGGCCAAATTGGGATTTTAACAGGGCTGGGATACAATCTCACCTACCAGGGTAACATATCTCCCTTACATGTTCAGGCCCATTCAGTAGAGACCTGAACATTGGATAAAATGGAGCAGCAGACTCATCTAGTCAGGATTTGCTTACTTGCAGAAGCTGGTAAAGCAATACCATTTTTATTTTTAAAAATTCATCTTTATTGTTGAAAGTATTACAGATGTCCCCTTTTCCCCCATTGGTCCCTTCCTCCCCCCGCCCCACCTCCTCCCCAGGCCTTCACAGCATTATTGTCTGTATCCATATAAGTTCTTTGGTTAATCTCTTCCTGACCCTCCTTCCCTTTGAGATTCATCACTTTTAATTAGGCTATTTCAATGTACACTAAAAATGCTAACACATGAATTTTCACACCCCCTTAAATTGATAAACAGAATTATCTTTTTCCATATATAAGCAGAGTAGTCACCAAAATATAGAGCTTATGTGTTTGCATAGTATTTTAAAAAATGTTTAAGGGTGAAATGTGGGCCCCAAATGAAAATTTAAAAATAAACATTCTTTCAAATCTTCACATCACCACATTTTACTTCTCCCAACTAAGCCCCCCCCCACACACAAGTCTACCTACCAATCTCCTTACAGCTATAACTTCAGATGTTGTTTGGGTAATAGAATTATGAATACAGACATCTCTATCAGAGGTGGAATAAAATATCAAGACAAAACCTCTGTGCTTCATTCTTTGAGAAGGTTGAAGATGAAAACATAAACTGCTGGACTAAATATAAAAATATCTCCTGGGTTGGGGAGCAGTGATCTGGACCATGGTGACTGGGAACACAGACAGTCTGACAAGGAAAGAGTGGTGGGTAGAAGGTTCTTTTTTCTCTTCAGGATGCTTCTAGAGGAGAGGAGATGGAGGACAGGACCCAGGGAGAGGGCTGTTGCAGGAGGGTGGAGTGGTGAAGATGTTAGGATGAGGGAGAATGTTAGTGAAGCAATGGTGTTGGCTGGTGGTGGCAGTGATGGTTGCAATGAAGGAGGAGAAGGACCATGATGGTGAGGCAATGTATGTGAACTGCTTTTACAGTGCTGGGCACAATAGCCAGATTGTTTGTTCCATGAGGACAAGTAAAAGTAAATCTGAGGCTTATTGTATAAACAAGTTACAGGGTCAAAGTTCTCTACTTTCATGTTTGTAAGTGGAAGAAGATATATTCCTAGCTTTTGGGAAAATCTCTTGGTAGAGCCAAAGAGGGATAATTGATAAAGAGTACTCCGAACCAAGTAAGGAATAAGAATTTGAGAACTATCCCCTCCCTCTTGTTGTTTTCCCCTATTAGATTCAATGTGTTATTTGAATTTCATTGAATAATTAACTATACCTTTTCACATATTCTTATTGAATTCTCATTAAAAATCCTGTGACATATGTTTCTTATTTCTATTTTATACATGAAGAAAATGAGGTTCAGAAAAGTGGAAGTAAACTTAAGGTCAGCAGGTACCAGAATCAGACTGAAATTCAGTCCCTCTGGCACCTGCTGTAAGAGTTCTGTTGACTATCCTACTACCTTTCATCCACTACCCCATTATCCTCTATTGCTGTCCCAAGGTTAGAACTGTTTTCATAGCTGTCTTGGACATTGGTACTATGAGCATTATTAGAAGCTTAGATGACAAATGACTAAGATTTGTTTAATTAACATGGTAGAGTTTTAAATAAAGTCATATTGAAAACTCAACAAACAATATTCTTGCTTGATGTTTTTTTTTAATAGTACATATTGCACCTTTAAATGCAATTAAGAGAAGCTGGGTTGCTGAAATGTAAGGGGTGTATATAGTGGACTTAATTTCTTATGGAATAAAGTACCACATGGATATTGTTTTAGAGAAAGCAAGAGGTAAGTAAAAAGAAAAGAAAAGAAACAAGAGCAGGTTCAATTAAACACATTTTTTAACTTGTGAAATAGATTCCCTTAAATGAACACAGCTTTCAAATTCTACTGTATTTGGCAACA
This sequence comes from Myotis brandtii, assembly GCF_000412655.1. NCBI lineage: Eukaryota > Metazoa > Chordata > Mammalia > Chiroptera > Vespertilionidae > Myotis > Myotis brandtii. The sequence continues at coordinate 3,605,122 of NW_005364596.1, forward strand.
TTTGGAACTTCCAAGTCTTTTATAGAAAATGACTCTAAGTAAATGGCTCTTTAAATTTACGGAGAGGCAGCCATCCTATGTTAGCCGACACTCAGGAAAGCACGTTCTCTCCTGCTGGTGGGCGTGTTTCTTTGCTCTGCACAGCACTCACTTTTCTCCAGAGCAGAGCAGTGTATCACATGGGCCTGACTCCACTAGAATTTCAGCCTGCCAGGCTGGGCACTGGCGAGATCCTGACCATATGTTCAAAAATAAAAAAAAAGATCAAAGAGCTAATAAGCAGTGGTCAGCATGCCTGTAGTCAGTACAAAAGAAGAAACGAAGCAGGGCAGCCGCTTTCATTTCAGCCACCGTGCTAGAACAGCCCCAAATCACTCCCACACCAGTAACTGGGAACCGAGTCTATAAACCATGCAATAGGTCTGTTTCAAAGCACCAAAAGCGAACACCAACCCAACAAAAAACCCACCCTAAATAAAATCCATCTTCTCAGGCAGACCAGGGAGCGACAGCTCATTCTGCAGCTTTTATACTACGCTTAAAGAGCGTCCACAGCTTGGTTATTTTGAACTCATTTAAGTGGGGCAAATCACTGAAGCATTAAGACGTAGAGCGTCACAGGACTTTGGTGCAACTTGTTTCATAGGAACAGAAACAGTGTTGACAATTAAACGCGCTATTTTATTTCCTGGGTCTCTCTCTCTCTCTTAACGTCCGCCTGGGTCTGCCACCTGTAAAGAGGTGAACAGCTGCTCTGTGCTGCTCTACCGTTCCCTCATAAGCAGGCTGCCGGGGGGGCGATGACTGATGCCAGAGAATAGACTCTCCAAACCCATGATTGTCTTGGTCTCTCTTGTTGCATTTTTCCAGAGTGCAGCTGGGAGTGAATGATTGCAAAAGAGCCCCACAACGACGTAATAACAGATGTGGCAAAGAACTGGAAATTAGTGGAAAGGTTAAATAGAACAGAGCATGATTTGGGCAGAATGCAAAGCTGCATTAAATTACTCTGATTCAGAATCCCCAGTTGCCCGATCTTGGAGGACCGATGTGAAAAACAAACAGCCCAAAGTGTGATTTGGGAGTTATTGGAGAAAAGGAGAGAGGGCCATGGTGTGCCCGGATTTGAATGCCTACGCGGATGCTGGAGTCAACCTGGCAGGCAGAAGAGGTGGTGGCTGCCACAGGTCTCTGCCCACCCATCTTGATCTGGGAGGGAAGTCAGGAACCTGTAGGGCTTTGTGAAGTTTCTCAGGTGCCCTGGGAGAGAATAGTTCTGTTAGGACAGTGGTCGGCAAACTCATTAGTCAACAGAGCCAAATATCAACAGTACAATGATTGAAATTTCTTTTGAGAGCCAAATTTTTTAAACTTAAACTATATAGGTAGGTACATTGTTATTAACTTAATTAGGGTACTCCTAAGGCTTAGGAAGAGCCACACTCAAGGGGCCAAAGAGCCGCATGTGGCTCACGAGCCGCAGTTTGCTGACCACGGTTTAGGAGTAGTGGCTTGTTGCAGATGTGTGCTTCCATCCCACAAATGCCCATAAGTAATTAACATCATGGCAGAAAGGACCATAACACACTCACACCAAGTTGCCACTGCACCCAGTCATTCATTTGGTAATTTCTTCTACTTTTAGTCATCATTTAATCGTGAAGACACCCAGTCTAGTGTTGGGAGGACAAAAGACAGCTAAGACACATTCCTGACCCTGCCTGTTAGACAGGTGTCCCTGCCACACTAGGCAGTGTCCGCCTGAGGCCACCTGATCACCTGGAGGTTGCGACACACTCCCAGTTCTTTCTAACTAGCTCCTGGCAGATGCTGGAGTTTTTCTATGCATTTCCACTCCATCGTGTGGATTCTTAACTTCCTGACAAATGAGAAAATAAGGCCTTCTAGGTGCTAGTTCAGTCATACCACCAGATTCCCAAAACAAACTCATATCCCAAGAAACGCTGAGGATTCACGAGAAGCAATCAGATGAGGGGAAGGCCATTTATTAGAGAGACATCTGAATTTGAGGCAGCTACTTTTTTTTTTTTTTCAAAAAGATGGTGATTTTGGGAACAAATCTACTCCCTTTTTCTGGGGGTTCTTAAGTCCATAAAAGAGAGATCACTGGCCTCTGAGTTTGAAAGGTCACAAAATCCTCCCCCAAATAGCAAAATGACAGATTTTGAGGGGCTCCAAATTCACTGGGGGTGATAAATGGAATGTTCATTCCACCTTTAGAAATGAAATTGGTTTCAGAAAAACATGCGCACCCACACACTAGGTGATCTGGCTAAAGATTTGCAGGATGTTGGTGCGAAACCTCACTATTCTCATTAGTGTATCCTAAGTCTAGTCCATCTCTTCACTTTCCCAGCCCCAGTCACGTGTCCTCTTTCTGCATCTCCCCACACTGCTCCCATAGGACAGTTCTCCAAGGCCCCTTTACCGGATGCACATGGGTCTTTTCTCCTCTCTGAGCTTCTGGAACGGTGCTGCCCTGTGTGGCGGCCACTGGCCACATGTGGTTGCTGAGTATTTAGAATATGGACCGCCACACTGAGATATGCTCTAAATGTAAAATGCACATTGGAATTTGGAGCATTAGTACAAAAAATGCAAAATGTCTAATTAAAAAAAAGGTTGCATGTTGAAATGATATTTTGAATCTATTGGCCTAAATTTTATTCTTAAATTAATTTCACCTGTTTCTTCTTTCTTTTTAAAATGTTGCTACTAAAAAAGTTAAAATTACATATGGGGCTTACACTGTCCTTAAAGTACTCCGAATCTGAAATAATTTACCATTAAGTTATTTTTTGGTCAGGAGTCAGGATTCTTGTGTTGTCAGGAATAGAAACCACTCACATTCTATCTTGCCAAAATAAGGGATTGTTGTGGAAACATGGAGATATAAGAATGAATCACAGGCAGCCTCTGAGAACAGAAGCAAAACGGGAAAACATCAGGCTGTGTTCTCTCTCTCTCTCTCTCTCTCTCTCTCTCTCTCTCCCTCTCCCTCTCTTTACTCTTCCCCCTCTCTCTGGGTTTTCATCTCTGCTTCTCTCTGCATGTCTGCCCTGTCCTCTGCTGTATTCACAGACTTGTTCATTGATTGTCTTTCTTCATTATTCCAGTTTGCATGGGGCTTGTGCCAGTGTTGGTGCAACCTTTGGCTCTGATTCTCTGAGATCCTTTAGCTCAGCTTTCCACAGTTCAAAAGTTGCAGGGGAATTGGATCGACCCAATTTTGTCCAGATTCCTCTGTGACTCTTGGGAGACATGGTCACTTGGAAAAGGATATTGCATTCTGGGACCATGAGTAACGTTAAACTAGAAGTAATTGGTTGAAGTTAGTAAGTTGAAATATTGGACAATTATTTATTTCCTGGCATTGTTTGTTTATTCCTTGGTTATCTTCCATTTCGCCCATATCATCCATTGTTCTCTATCTACTGGATCCTTTCCATCAGCAAAGCAGCCTGTTCTAACCCCTTCTATTCTCTTTAACCAACTAGTCTTGTCATTGTCCTTGTCATGCCACTGTAACTGATACAGACGAGGACCTATCTTCAAATAACTGTTGTTTGATTCAATTCAAGAAATATTTATTCCACATGCACTGGTTGAATGGCATTGTGTGAGGGTGCTGAGGCTATCAGAAGATACTAGAACCAAGCAGAAGGGAGCCATTCAGGGGAGCCCTGACTGTAAGTGCAAATGCACATTGCCTTCCTCACCTGCTGCAGGAAGTTCTGGAGACTTTCCAATAAGCCCATTTCATTTTTTAAACAATATGTTTTTATTGATTTTTTACAGAGAGGAAGGGAGAGGGATAGAGAGTTAGAAACATCAATCAGCTGCCTCCTGCCCACCTCCCACTGGGGATGTGCCTGCAACCAAGGTACATGCACTTGACCGGAATCAAACCTGGGACCTATCAGTCCGCAGGCCGACGCTCTATCCACTGAGCCAAACGGGTTAGGGCAAGCCCATTTCATTTTAATAGTCTTGAAGGGTTTTGCACATGGCATACTTTTAAGAAAAAAAAATTTAAAAAGGAAAAAAAAGAAGCTAATGTTTTTCTAGTGTTTATCATCTTCTAGGATCTGTATACACTCTGGCTCCCTTATGAAACTCAAGTTTCATATTAATGGGGACTTTGTAATTTTATTGCCATTGTATCTCCTGCAATTAAGCAATAATGCCAGAAGCCTAGTAAGTATTCAGTAATTATTTATTAAATAATTTAATGAAAAGGGGTGTGATTTATTCATTACTGTGAAAAAAGAAGAAAAAGGCTGAGCCTCATTCACATAGTTTATCTCTCAAACAGTTCTGGGCATAGGACCCACACTCAATAAATATTGGTTGAAGGAAGAGTAACTAATGATTTATGTTCTGTTCCACTTTGTCAATTACTTCTTTTCTAGACCTCCCTTTATATACTTCCTTTGTTCAACTTAATTCTTAGATACAGCCTCCACAAACTTAGTATGATTATTTACAAGTTGCCTAAAAACATTTGCCGTTGGGAAAGAGTACAGTTGTGTTTACATTTTTATAGGGTAAAAGGCCAGACAAAGCTGGGTACAGTGGCTCAAAGCACATAGACATTTCATGCTTGGTCTTTTCAATAAATATCCTTTAAAAAATTTATAGTATGCTAGTGACTATAATGACAATCCCTAAGAAACTCAAAATGTTAAAATGGTTGAATTCTCCCCCACCCCTCCTCTCATAATTTAAATTATTTCATTTGGGTTTGACATGATTTTTGCTTATACTCTGAAGCCTTTAAGTATTTTGATCAGAATTTTCCTGAAACTTTCCTAATATATATATTTTTCAAATATGGTTTTTAATTGATATCAGAGAGAAGGGAGAGGAGAGAGAAACATCAATGATGAGAAAGAATCATCTAATGGCGGCTTCCTGCATGCCCCCTACTGGGGATTGAGCCCCAAAGCCGGGCATGTGCCCTAACTGGGAATTAAACTGTGGGTCAATGCTCAACCACTGAGCCACACTGGCCAGGCTCTCCTAATATTTGTATACTAGGAAAACTAATTTTATACGGAAATCAGATAAGGAACAATGTAAAAATACGTTATTTTCTAGAAACATCTTGTATGAGAATTGGTATAGTCCAGTGATGGCGAACCTATGACACACGTATCAGAGGTGACATGGGAACTCATTTTTTTGGTTGATTTTTCTTTGTTAAATGGCATTTAAATATATAAAATAAATATCAAAAATATAAGTCTTTGTTTTACTATGGTTGCAAATATCAAAAAATTTCTATATGTGACACGGCACCAGAGTTAAGTTAGGGTTTTTCAAAATGCTGACACGCCGAGCTCAAAAGGTTCGCCATCACTGGTATAGTCTGTGTCATTTTAAATCATCATAGTGGCACCATGAAAGATCTTAAGTTCTGAAGGATGGTTTTAGTGAGAATCTGCCTGCTAATTGTGCCTGCCATTTTGCTAAAAATGTTTAACCCATTGATGTGCAAAGAATCTTCTCTCATCTTTGAGTATCTTTCCTTAAACTTTGATTATTAAATTATTAGTGTATTAATCACAAAACACTTTTAATTTAAAACTAAATCAGGCATTTTTTGCTTTTTTGTTTATTTAAGGGATTATAGATCTTGACAAATATTAATTCTTCTGGCTTTCAATAGGTAAACCACTATACTTGCAGAATTGACTATTGATATTGGTTGTCCATTTCTCATTTTCATACACATGTTTTTTAAGTTTAAAATGTAAACGCACACCTAAAATTTAAGTATATCCAAACTTACTGCTTTTAATTTTTCCAAAAAACAGATCTCTCACATTTTTGGTCTTATTGATAATATTTTGAAAAATCTGAAATAATAATCTGGGTTATAATATAACTGTAACCAAACAAACCCAGGTTCAGCTGCCTGTGCAATGAAAGCCAAACTTGTGAGACAGGTGCTAGTGAAAAAGGAAAGAGGTTTATTTCAGTGCTGGCATCTTGAGAAGAAGTCCTCAAAAATCCCCCTTAAGGTTTCAGTGCAGGTGGAGGTTTTTATAAGGATAGAGAAGGAAAGCAGAATGAAGAGACCAGGGGGCGGGGCTGTGGATGTGCAGCCAGTGTCCTTCCCAGTCCTCATATGGGTTCCCAGGGTCAGTGTCCTTGAGTTGGCCATTCGGTTGAATTCCTGTGTCTGACGGTTGGTGTTAGCCAGGGCCTAGAAGATCAGGCTGCTCCTTAGGTTCAAACTCCTGAATTGTAAAGTATATTAAAAAAAAAACACACCTTTTAATATGCAAGCTCTAGTTTTGAAAGAAAAATCAGGTTAAAGTAACAAGCTGGGTTTAACATTTACTAAGATTAATATGGATAGCTTTATATAAGTATAGTGCATTCATTTCCCATTACATAACAGCTGTTGAAAGATACACTGGTAGAAATTTTAATTGCTTTAATGATACATCTTTCATTTTAGAAATTGTAATTGCCTCTGCATGTAGTTTGTTCATTTTAAAATTGGCTGATATTTTTTATTGATTTGGGGAAGCTTTTAAAAATTATGGATAGTTAAGTCTGTATTCGTGTTGCAATTATTTTTTCTCATTAAGTTTCTTGCCATTCAGTTTTGCTTATGCTTTCTCTTTCCCTGGAGAACTTAAGACAGTCAACTTTATCTTTCCCTTATGACTTATGTTTTTATGTTTTGTTTTGTTTATATACCTAATTCCTGTATAGACATGGATTATTTTTTATGATTTATATTCTGTTACACTGAATTTAATGCACTGTCTTTGGAGTATGTAATCTAAAGCAACCTCTCCTCTACTTTGTAATTATTTTTTCTTAGTTATTATTACTTAATTCCCTTTTTACATAATTTGAGAACCAGTTTTTAAGTCTCATAAAATATCACATTACTATTTTGATTGAGATCTTTAATATTATTATGTTAGAAAGAATTGTCATTTTAAAAATTATTGAGTTTCTCTAGGAGCATGATATAGCAGATATTGAACTCTTCTCTAAAATATTTTACAGACTTCTGTAAAGTGTTACTTTTTTTTTTACATATTGCAAACTTTTTAAAAAAAGTTTTCCTTATATATTTTGGAGTTTTTGGTTGCTGTTGTGAACAAAATTTTCTTCATTAAATTTTAAGAGTGTTGATTGCTGGCTTATAAGAAAGTGATTGATTGGTGGTGGGAGGGGATGGGGGCATCAATTGGGGAAAAAGGAGACATATGTAAAACTTTAGAAAATAAAGTAAAAAAAGAAGACATTTAAATGGAAAAAAAATAAAAGAAAGGGATTGACATTTGTATTTTGGTCTTATATCTAGCCATTTTATAGTATCTATAATTATAGTTTGTCTTTTCATTTCAAATATTTATAACATTATTTTTGTGTATTTTTATTCCATTGGTAATATAGTTGTCATGGACTTAAATGTTAGTGTTCCCTTTTGCTGTAGTTGTGAATTATCCTATATAATAAAAGGCTAATATGCAAATTGACCAAATGGCAGAATGACTGGTTGCTATGACACACACTGACCACCAGGGGGCAGCTAAATGCAGGAGCTGCCTCCTGGTGGTCAGTGCACTTCCACAGGGGGAGCGCCACTCATCCAGAAGCCGGGCTTATGGCTGGTGAGTACAGCAGTGGTGGGAGCCTCTCCTGCCTCCTTGGCAGTACTAAGCCGTCAGTTGGACATCCTCCGAAGGCTCCGGGACTGTGAGAGGGCACTGGCTGGGCTGAGGGAACCCTGCCCCACCCCCCAAGTGCAAAAATTTCATGCACTGGGCCTCTAATATGAATATACTTTCCTGTGCTGCGCTGGCACAGCCATAGGTGAACCTGAGAGGGGGCAGTGAAGGATGGAGAAGACAGACAAGAGAATAAAGCTGAGGCTAGGTGGGACGCTGCCCTCTCTGATGGAGAGACAGCGCCACAGCCTGCAAGCCGAGTCTATTTTATAGCCAGATTCCATGAGATAAAATAAGGGCGTGGTCAAGATGTTTACAATGTTCTCACGGGTTTCAAATCTACTCAATTACATGCACCTGATCAAGCTTTGTTTACTTGCTGCACTTAGCCACATGGGACTACAGGTCCAGACAAGGTCAAGCTTACAACTATAGCGTTTGGCTATAATTGTGTTGGGAGGGCTTTGCCCTCCAATCTGGGACTTGCACATGGCTTTGCCACAAGAGGACCATGCCCGCTCATTAGTCCAAGGCTTGAACCTGTCCAAACACTGTAGCCGCTCTCCACACTTTCCCATGAATGCTCTTCATTTTCTTTGATTAAAACTAACTTCTTTAAATTGGTTAATATATTTTTTATTTTGTATCTAGGCTTATAAATGAGATTTGATTTAATTTTCATTTTTTGGTGCTGGTTTTGTTTTATATATTACAGACACAATAAGTTTGAGCACATGTCTATGTAAGGGAAGTGAAGTGTGCATTAGAGAATAATGTGTGCTGTGTGTGTGTGTGTGTGTGTGTGTGTGTGTGTGTGTACATCTTTCTCTCTCTTCCTGGGGGAATGGATTTGTGAGAGACAGTATAGTTTTCTTGAAAATGAGGTTGGGAGAAAATTTGGAACTTGTATTCTGGAGGGGCTTGAACATTTAAAATTTGTTCTTTGTTCTGTAGGGAAGCTGTTAGAGTTTAAGTATAATAGAGGCATAATTTGTTTTATGCTTTGAAAACTGGAGATGAAAAAAATATTGCCTCAAGCAGAGAGATTGAATATGAAAAATACAAAAAAAGAGCAATTGTATGTAGAGGCAATGGCTATAATGACCTTTAAGAAAGCATTATAGGAGAGTTTCATGGGCATGAGAATGAATAAAACAGCTATTAGGTCATTAGGGAGTTTTGAAAATAATCTTCATAAAACATGTCTTATAACATTGCAAAAACAATAGCCACTTCAGATACTGATGCAAATTTAGTGATGAAGAGAATTGAGGAGTGTTAGGCAGAGCTGTATGTAATGATAAAGTGATGCCATGCAGTAAGAGGCTGTGCAGTAAAAGGTAACTTAAATATAATTTGTCAAATTTTATCACATAGAAAGAAAGTAGATTACTTATTCTATAAATATATTTTATGCACTTGTGAATTATCACTAGAGTATGAGCCTGAGAATATAACCCCACAGTCATGGACTAAAGAGAAGTTCTTTCCAGGGTGGTTTTTTGGATTGTTCTGCATAACTGCATTCTTTAAATGCCCTTTTCCCTTATTAAATATGACACATATATAGACAAGTGTATGAAACAAATGCATAGCTCAATTAAGTATCACAAAATGTAAACTGTGTAACCATCATTTTGGACAAGAAATAGAACATTGTCAGTACAATTACTACCATGTTTCTGACACAAAGGGAACCACTCACTATCCTTACTTTGATAGTAATTGTCTCTTTAAGTTTCTTTTAGAGTGTCATAATAATGCATCCCTAAATGATATAGTTAATTTTCTCTTCTTTGACCTTTATATAAATAGAATTATATATTACATTGAGGCCCGGTGCATGAATTCGTGCATGGGTTGGGTCTGACCAGTCTGCCCCCATCTGGGCCGATGGGGCCAGGCTGGCTGGGGGGAGGGACCGTGGGGGGGGGTGATGGGGGCGGGGCTGGCCAGGGGGAAGGGACTGGAGAAGGCCCACTGAGCTGGAGCTGAGCATGGGCCCCAGGAAGGAAACAGGAACCACCAGAAGGCTCTGCAAACAGGCACTGAGCTCCCTTTGGCCAGGCAGACTCGGAGCTGGTGTCTCTGTGTGTACATTAGACACAGCCCGGCACTCGCCTTTGTCTGTTGGTCAAATCCATTGCATTGAAAAACTTGTTCCCCTTTTCTCTTTGAGCCCACACAACAAATACAGGCCAATTGGAAGACATGGGCCCCAGTGGCAGAGCCAGGCCTCACAATCACCTGGAATTTAGGCCTAAGACAACTGGGTAGCAATTTCCACAGAACAGAACACACTGTTTTAGAGTCTTAATTCTCCCCTAAAATGTGCCCAGTTGCTCCTCTTTATCCAGGATAGACTGAACTAAGGAGTCAAAGATGGAGTTTCCTTTGAGGTGGGATCCACAGGGAGCTGACTGGTGGCAAGGCCCCTCACAGGTGGCTGCCTTCCCCCCAAGCTTAGTGTGCTGTGAGCTGGTCCATTTCTGGCAGTGCCGGGTCTTGGGCTGCTGGTCGGGTGGCAGGTCCACAGAGTTTCTTCTCACCTTCCTGGACCCCTGAGCAGTACCCTCCAGCCTGGCATGCCAGGTGGCTGTTGCTAGAGCCGGAACTTGGAAAGCGAAGGAACTGGCTTGCAGGTGACCAGGCTGCGTCCTCCATGCCGCTTCTCAGTCTCGCTCACTTGGATGTAGCCAAAGCCTGCTGCCTAAGACTGGCGCCATGTGGGGAGGGTCACAGCAGAGAGGGGCGCCCTGACCTGCCAGCCTTGGTGATGATCATCATCTTGGTGCCCAGCTGATTGAATCTGTCCCACAGAGCCTTCATCTCAAGCTGCACAGTCACACTGGCCACCTTTGCGTTCTTCTTTACTGGCACCTTGGTGGCAGCGTGCAACTGGCCCCAGGGCCCTCAGGCTCTGCAGCAACATTGGGGTGGCCCCTGTGGCTGGCGCATCAGAGCGACAGGTCGTTCTGGCCATTCTGCCATAATGGTCACTGGGCTTTTATTATATAGACTAGAGGCCCGGTGCACAAAAATTTGTGCACTTGGGGGGGTCCCTCAGCCCGGCCTGTACCCTCTTGCAGTCTGGGACCCCTTGGGGGATGACCACCTGCAGTCAGACATCTCTCTGGCAGCACGGGAGCCCTCGGGGGATGTCCACTTGCCAGCAGGGAGCAGGCCTAAGCTGCAGTCGGACATCCTTAGCACTGCTGAGGAGGCGGAGAGGATCCTACCACCACCGCTGTACTGGCAGCTGTCAGCCTGGCTTGTGGCTGAGCAGAGCTCCTCCTGTGGGAGCACACTGACCACCAGGGGGCAGCTCCTGCATTGAGCCTCTGCCCCCTGGTGGTCAGTGTGTGTCATAGTGACCAGTCATTCCCAGTCGTTCTGCTGTTAGGGTCAATTTGCATATTGCCCTTTTATTATATAGGATAGAGGCCTGGTG
>NW_005364596.1:3616957-3640118 GCF_000412655.1 Myotis brandtii
TTGCTCCAGCTCTGTGGCTGCTGGCCGCCAACTTGGTTGGGTTAATTTGCATATTTGCATATACTTGCTCTGATTGGCTGGTGGGCGTGGCTTGGGCCATAGTGGAGGTGCAGTCAATTTGCATGTTTCTCTTTTATTAGATTAGATATTATTTGATATCTGGTTTCTTTAACTAAGCATTATATTTTTTATGATTGCTCCACATTGTTGAGTATAGTTCACTTTATAAATATAACATAACTAGAGGCCTGGTGCACGAAATTCATGCACTCAGGGGGGTTCTCTCAGCCTGGATTGTGAGAGGGCACAGGCCAGGCTGAGGGACCCCACCAGTGCATGATCAGTGCCTGGGAGGGATGCGGAAGGTTGGCCAGCTGGGGAGGAACCACGGGAGGGCTCCAGGGCATTTCCGGCCCATCTCACTCAGTCCCGATTGGCCGGACACCAGAAGCAAGCTAATCTACCAGTCAGAGCATCTGTCCCCTGGTGGTCAGTGCATGTCATTGTGACTGGTCAACTGTCTGTCCCTTGGTGGTCAGTGCACGTCATAGAGAGCTGTTGAGCAGCCTTAGCCTATCATTAGCATACTATGCTTTGATTGGTTGAACAGCCGACTGGACAATTGGATACTTAGCATATTAGGCTTTTATTATATAGGATATTTGTTCATTCTATATCTGATGGGCATAGTGCTGCTATCATCTATACATATAAAAGCCCAGGGACCGTTAGGGCAGAACAACCAGAACGACCAGAACGAACGGTGGCTATGACACGCACTGAGGCAGCCAACCAGCCTGATCTGGGCCACGATCACCCCCTCTCCCACACAGCTGGACCAGCTCCTCCCCATGGCCAACCCCCACCCCAATCGGCCCCTAACACCCCTAAATCACTGCCTGGCTCCCTGGTGCATGTACATTAGTGCAAGCACAAGAAAATAATTATCAGTCCCTTCTGACCCCGACCAGAGTCTCCAGAGGGCTCTGCTAATATTGCAGCCAAGGTGTGTAATTCTCCCTCCAGGGAAGGCAGCTCCAGGAAACCTTCCAAGTTAGCCAAAAAGGCAACCTAAGCATTAAGGGGATGGCGGCTCTTTGCTGAGGAATGTAGAGAGGCTGTGTGGGGATTTTGTGAAATTGCAGTGCCTTGCAGATTAGGTGAGCTTTCAATCTCTCTTTAAATGAGGGGCAAAGAGGACCTGCAGGCTGCCAGGAGCAACAGCAAAGGGTAGGCACATTCAAAAACAGAAAAACTTTTAAACAAACAGACATGAAGATCATATTGGGAAACTGAGAGTAGAGCCCCGGGAAGAATGCAAAAATCATTAAAGGGCCATCATCCATCTTGATATACGTTTGTAAACAACACATAAACTTCATCTCGTGGCACGTGAAATGCAAAACAGTTCTGTTGTGGGTTTTCTTTTGGCCATCTTTAAAGTATAATTCGATCCAGCTGGAGGAAACTATAGCTTCCAACATTAGACCCCCTGGCCAGCCCCACCCCCGATCGGCCTTCATGGGGCGGGCTGGACAGACCCCACCTGTGCATGAATTTGTGCACTACAGGTCTAGTTCTTATATATATATATATCTTGGATTATATATGTAATGCATTTCTGTTAGATAGGAGTGGATTTGGGTCATGGAAAATGCATATTTTCAATTGTAGTAGATGATAATGATTTTCCAAAGAGGCTGGACCATACTCCCAAGAGCACCATTAAAGAGTTCCTGTTCATCTGTAGACTTGCTAAAACTTGGAATTGTCAAACATCTTAGTCATGTGGAGCTATTCTATGACTGTTCATGTCACTTTAGTTTCCATATTCCTGATTATAATGACATTGTGCACCTGTTTACATGTTTATTGACCATTTGGATATCCTCTTTCCAAAAATATTTTCTCCTGCCTATTTTTCTATTAGGTTGTCTGTTTTTATCTTTTTCTCACTGATTTCAAGGAGTTTTTTTTATATTATCCTATGAGCCCTTTGACTATTATATATGTTAAAACTATTTTTTCTTATCCTGTCATTTTCCTTTTAACTCCTTGGAGTTGTATTTTAATAAACAGATATTCTTAATTTTAATGTTAATATGGCCCCATTTATCATACCGCTTTACCTTTATGATGAGTGCTGTTTCCTTTTTTGTTGTTTTTATTTTATTTACTTATTTATTTATCATTTTTATTTTTCCAGTTTCATGGAGATGTAGTTGGCATATAACATTGTGTAATGTAGGTGTGCAATGTAGTGACCTGATACCTTTATATATCTACACTAATAAAAGAGAAACATGGTAATTAGCGTACGACCGCTACCCTTTTCATTGGCTAATCAGTGAGTATATGCAAATTAACTGTCAGCCAAGATGGCGGTTAATTTGCATATACCGGCTCTGAGCGAAGACTGAAGACAAGATGGAAGCCAAGGGCTATAGAAGGGAGCAAAGTAGAGGCCGCCGACACAGTAAAGGAGCCAAGGCTGCAGAGGCAGGAGGCGGGAGGGGAAACCCAGCCACAGCGGCTGGGAGTGGGAGGGGAAACCAGGCAGCAGCGGCTCCGGGCGGGTTGGGAAACCCCACCAAGACTGAGCGGCTGGGGGGAGGGTGGGAAAACCCACCAAGACTGAGCGGCTGGGGGGAGGGTGGGAAAACCCACCAAGACTGAGCGGCTGGGGGGAGGGTGGGAAAACCCACCAAGACTGAGCGGCTGGGGGGAGGGTGGGAAAACCCACCAAGACTGAGCGGCTGGGGGGAGGGTGGGAAAACCCACCAAGACTGAGCGGCTGGGGGGAGGGTGGGAAAACCCACCAAGACTGAGCGGCTGGGGGGAGGGTGGGAAAACCCACCAAGACTGAGCGGCTGGGGGGAGGGTGGGAAAACCCACCAAGACTGAGCGGCTGGGGGGAGGGTGGGAAAACCCACCAAGACTGAGCGGCTGGGGGGAGGGTGGGAAAACCCACCAAGACTGAGCGGCTGGGGGGAGGGTGGGAAAACCCACCAAGACTGAGAGGCTGGGTGCGGGTTGGGCAAACCCACCCAGCTGCAGCGGCTGGGGGCAGATTGGGAAAACCCACCCAGCTGCAGCGGCTGCAGGCTGGTTGGGCAAATCCACCAAGACGGAGTGGCTGGGGGCGGGAGTGAAGCTCGCCTCAGCGGGTTTTGCTCCCTTCTCTGCTTTCCTCCAGCCACAGTAAGCCCTATTCTTGCAGGAATCTTCCTGCAATGGGCCTCTAGTTGTAAAATAATTGTGACCAGAACATTTGTTAGCACATCTGTCCCATCACATAGAAACCCTTTCTTTTTTGTGGTGAGAACATTTAAGATCTACTCTCTTAACAACATTCAACTATATGATATAGTGTCACTGGCTAATAATCACTATGCTATACATTCAAGCCCCAGAACTTGTTAAATTAGTGCTTTTTTCTGTTATTAATCTTTCCTTTACTTCAGGTCACAAAGTTTAAGTGTTTTATAATTTTCCCTCCTTCTCTGAATTTTGCCCCCCGTCTTTCACTTCTGTGCACTGAAACCACACATACATTTTTTGCCTCCACTCTGTTTTCTGGGGAAATCAGGCAAAGACAATGTATTTTGTCCTGAGAATACAGATATATTTTTTATTCTAGTCTGATTGTTTATGTTTTTAATTGGTGCTTTAGGCCTTCTATACTTAATGTAATTACTAATATATTTAGGTGTTTTTTTTTCCTGTTCTATATCTTTTTTTATTTATTTTCTTATTGTCCTTGTTGGGTTATATTGTATAACAATTTAATTTGAAAGATAAACATCCTTTTGTTAAATTTTTAGTGATCCTTTTAGAAATTATAACATGCACTCCTGACTTACTAAAGTCTAATGTTGATTGGTAATTTACCAACCATTTTCTTAAACAAAGTTAAAATCATAGAACATTTCATTTGTCAATCCACATGAATAATACATGCTATTATTGCTATGTATTTTATTTTAACTTATACAAGACATGATTATTATTGTTTTAACAATCAAATTATCTTAGCTTTTATTCTTTCAAAAGTAGACTTTAGCCCTAACCCATTTGGCTCAGTGGATAAAGTGTCGGCCTGCGGACTGAAGGGTCCCAGGTTCAATTCTGATCAAAGGCATGTACCTTGGTTGCAGGCACATCCCCAGTAGAGGGTGTGCAGGAAGCAGTTGATCGATGTTTCTCTCTCATTGATGTTTCTAACTCTCTGTGCCTCTCCCTTCCTCTCTGTAAAAAATCAATTATATATAACAAGGCTTTAGAAAGAATTTGGGAATAGATTGTGTGTAGGGGAGGTGGTCTCAGGAAGAATGATAGGAAATAAGAAAAGGAAGGGAGAGAAGTTAATAAAGTTAATAAATAAGCATCAATGAGTATGTTACTATAGTGGGCAACTATAGATCAATATTGTTCTACAAAGAAACCATGTGAAACATATCTCAGAATCATCCCATGATTCTGGGCTACTTAGGACTAGCAACCATCCTTTATTGTTTGAGAGTTGTCCCTGGGGTGTTGATTCTCCCATACTTCCAAGTTGTTATCTGCTTGTAGATGAGTGAGCTTTCAAGGTGCTAGAGAAAGCCTTTAGGTAGAGAAAAAAAAGAGAACAAGGGACTTGCAAAGGGAATTTTTCAGCATGCTGGAAACTGTCTTTTATTGCTGTTGCTATGGGGAAATGGACTGGAGAATCAACAGTGTCTCCTACAAAGCATCCATTGTGTTACCAGATACATTCACTCTCCATGTGTTATTTTCCACTGTGTTTTTAATGCTTCAGGGTGGTGGCTGGTCACAATTAAAAAAACAAAACAAACAAAATTTGCTATCAAAAGTCTTTCAAGGGAGTGTTAGTGGAATAAGCCACAGTTCCCACTGCTGCTGATCTAGATCCAAGGAGATGGGCCCATGTGTTGTCTCCATCCCTGATACCATGGTCACTCTATTTGTAAGCCAATTGTGCTAGAACTAGGGTGGCTAAGGACAAAGGCTGGGTTACCTCTACTGGATGAGTTAGCTTGTTCTTCAGGATATTCAATGACTCCTCTACTATAGATGCTCTCTGGTGAGCATGAATGTGAGGCAAAATCTGCACAATTTGTTCCTACTTTCATAGGTCTTCCCACTTGCTTCTTCCAGAGACATCCTTGTCTTTCATCCTCTAAAGGTCTACAATGATCTATCTTCTATTTTCCTTTCTCTTTTGTAATGACTGTACTGGTTCTTTGAATGGAGACATGACAGGGAGCAATATTACTACATCATTTGAGTCTGAGGCTAACAGCAATATCTAAAATTCCAAATAGAATGTGGTATGGCTTTTGATTTACTATATTGGCTATTGGGTAAAGTGTCATGGGCTTCACTTGGTCCTTTCCACTCTGATGGCTGTTACTCCACAGGTAAGAGAGATATTGCGAGGGTCCTGGCAGTCGCTAAATATATCCATTCTGATTATGCACTCAGAACATGGGGGAATCACCAGGAGTGTATCCATAGACTCTTTGAACCAATTATACTCCATCTGATAGAAGGATAATTATAGCATTTTATATTCCCTGGTATCAGTGTCAGCTCTGATTCTATGTCCAGTAATTTTCAAAATATCTGGGTATTCCTTTTATCCTGGAAAATGGCACTAAGTCCCTTTGGGGCATAATGTAACTCACATTATGTAATCTTGTTTTGGCACTGTGGGGTTCTTTCTCAAAGGAACCTGACCTTATTTCAATTGGCTGAGAATTGATTCAGAACCAGAGCCAGGAAAGGAATCATTATTTTCCAATAAGATGGTTGACACTGGGATTTTCTCACCATCTCTTGATCTCTTATGTTTACATAGATGGAGCAACACTCTCATTGGTTGTCCATCTATCTTGCCTCTAGAAATAGGATGGTCTATTAGCCATTGCCACAGATTCCAATGGTCCAGGGCCCCTGATCGTCAGCCTGGCCTTGCTGCCTATTACAGTGATTATATCTCCGTTGCCTCTAATTATTGAGTGCTGAAACATGGTCTTTGCTATTCTGAAATCATATCATCCGTATTGACAATGGAGATTCCCATGAAGCATCTATGACTTCTGGCTCACAGAAAACAACCCCTCTCAGTACGATGCCTCAATGAAAAGGGAGGGTCCTTCAGTCCTTCCTGTGGACATAGTCAATTGCTACATTCTCTGCTATCATATAATTCATCTACTGCAATCTTTCTACTTCTTTGAAACTCCCGCTCTTTCCTCAATATTCTCCTAAGAAAGTCTGGCACAGTGGATCTAAACTTTATTATGAACTGGATTAGTTTTTTTTTTTTAAAAAAACTCTGGTTAACACATGTAAACACTTCCAAATTAATCAAAAAATTGTTGATAGTAATGTTCACCTTCCTTATATATATGATATATTTCTGTCTTTTAAAATAAAAGACACTTGCATGCTTACTGAAATATGCTCCAATAATTACTCAAAGACCTAAAAAACATGTTGGTATTTTCCTTGTCTCTATTTTATATCATAATTCCTCAATCAAGGTTTTTTTTTAATCCATTCATTCCCTCTCTTTCTTGTCCTTAAATACAGATTTTCTTAAAAAAATAATCCTTTGAATGAGAATGCAATCAGCCTACATTAAAGCAGGAGAGTTATTAACAAAAACAATAGAGGCTGTTGACCCAACATATGAGATGGCAGTGAGGATGATCCAAAGAAGTGGTGATAGATTGGTGCTCCTACTGCTCAAGTCCACCTTCTTGATTACCTATTCAGGGCAACATGACTGAGAAGGTGGAACAGGCTACAAGAACATCTTTAGTGATAATGATTTTAAAAAGCAACTATACTTTCTCTTTTCTTTCCAATATTGTGATATTTGCCTGCTTCTTTTCTGTAGCATGGAAATGCACCACTGAAATAATCCGCTGTGGGACTGCAGTTGCTGCTCTTTTGGATTCACCATCGTATTTGTGTCAGGACTATGATTCTTGAAGAATGTTCCCAGCCAATGACTGAACATGGCAAGAGTACAAATTGAGGATAATTCTGGCAAGATGTGGGACTCTTCCAATGGGTAACTTTGCCTAGGACTAAGCCACAGTCCAAGACTCTTCCAGCCCAATTCTTTTTCTCTTTATCCTTTATTAGATATCAGACTCACATCATAGTTAGAAGGCTCACTTTGTTTTCTGCTTCTTTCTCTAATACATTTTCTGTACATTGTATTAGTTATCTATTAATGTATAACATATCCCCAAAATTAATGTCTAACAACAGCAACAACATACATTTAATAACTCACAGCTATTGTAGGTCAGAAATATGGGCATGACTTAGCCAGATCTTTTGCTTCAGGGTCTCCCACCTGGTTGCAATCAAATGCCAGCTTCAGGGTCTCATCTGAAGCTCAACTGCAGAAGTATCTGCAGGATTTGGTTTCTGTGAACCGTTCTACTAAGGACCTCAGTTCTTTGCTGACTGTCGGCTGGAGGCCTCCCTTAGTCCTTTGCCACAAGGGTGTTCCCACCATGATGGCTTACTGAGAGAGAGAGAGAGAGAGAGAGAGAGAGAGAGAGAGAGACTCATAGGGAGATGGAAGTCATATTTTACTGCTTTATTATTTATTTATTTAAAAGCAAGTCACTTAGGCAGCTGTTGCTTTATTATTTATTTATTTATTTAAAAGCAAGTCACTTAGGCAGCTGCCTAGCATATACATCTAATGCTATCTTAAAACATTTTTTTTAAAAATTTATTGATTATTTTAGAGAGAGGGAGGGAGGGAGGAAAAAGGAGGAGGAGGAGAGATTTGTTGCTCCACCATATACATCTAATGCTATCTTAAAACATTTTTTAAAAAATTTATTGATTATTTTAGAGAGAGGGAGGGAAGGAGGAAAAAGGAGGAGGAGGAGAGATTTGTTGCTCCACTCATCCATGCATCTACCACTGGTTGATTTTCACTTGTGTCTTGACCGGGGTTCAAACCTGCAACCCTGGCATATCCTGATCACACTCCAACCAACTGAGCTACATGGCCAGGGACTCTAATATCACCTTGATGCATGCTTCTCAGAGGACTCACGTTCCTCAGAGGACCAAAACTCACACATCTCTAAAAAATTCTAAAGAACAGCTTTCCTTATTAGAATATTTGATTCTAACAAGGGGATAATCTCTCATAAAAAATGAAACTGTTTTGTTGTTATTGCTATTTTAATATGTCTGAATAAAGGGGATTTATGCATTATAAATTAATATATTTTGTTTCATAAGTGACTACAAATGGAGTGGAACTCAAACTGAAACCACTGTAGGCAGGAAGGATACTATTTCTTTGGTTAGGGTAGGTTTATAGGCATATACTTTTTCTTTCTGCAAATAAGATGATTTGTTTCACATCAATTACTCAAACAAATGTATCAGAACGATCCCTACCATTGACAGCAGATTCTTCAAGATCAGTGCATGGGAATGTGGGTTGGTGGGGTTAAAAGACTGTAAAAAGAAGTAAAAATATACCAGGTACTTCATTTGTCATGACAGAGTGCAATGTTATTAAACTAGCAAGACTTAGTTTGAATCCCCCACTACCAAATTAACAGGGAATTGTTTTTATTTGGGAGAAAATCCAATATTATAGGAGGCAGATAGAAAGTACAGAAATATTATTGTAGATTTTACAAGGAGGAACACCAAGATCCCACTACCAAATTAACAGGTAATTGTTTTTATTTGGGAGAAAAATCCAATGTTATAGGAGGCAGATAGAAAGTACAAAAATATTATTGTAGATTTTACAAGGAGGAACACCAAGATGTATAGCACCAAAGTCATTTCTTCTCTTCTAATAAACATGTGAATAGTAGAATAGAGGCCAGGTTTATGCTCCAGCCCCTTGACCAATCAACTGTTCTTTCTACTACAATGCATCTATTTTAGGTCTCAGACTTACCCGAGGGAATTTTAAATTGGCCAGGTTTCAGAGAAAAGTGACCGATGTATCAAAGGAGCAAAAGCTCTATGGGAAAGTAAGAGCTAAATAAGAAAATCTAGATTATAATTCACAGAGATTTTTTTTAAGCTTTGTCTGAAATAGGAAAGGAATGAAAAACTGAAATTGGGAAAAGATAAGTTCAGACTGACTCTCCAATCCAAGGCAGGGAGTTGAGGATTATTAAAGGAAATAGTGAAAGTTCATTATATGAGACAATGAAAACCTAGACCAGCTGTGGTGTTCCAGAATGCACCCAGAGTAATCCTATCTGGGCTCCAGGGAGTAGCCTGACCTGGGTAGCAATTTCCAGCTTTAACTTAGAATCTCTATTATTGCATTAGTTTTTGTGGGTTGGCTTCAGGCACAAAATAGTTTACAATGGTGACTGTCTGTTATTTCCTGTAGTTGAATCCATATTTCTAGGGGCTGCCTTGTGTTCAGGGCTGCTAAAATCCTTTACCTGCTTCATGGCTCTGGGGAATTGAATAGACATTTTCACGCTGCAGTATGGACAGCTTACAAAATACAAAGTTTGCAATGGGATATATGGCGTTCATGCCAAGAATATTCATCACTCCTCATTACCTGTGGGTTCAGGCTGATGCAGGAATGTCCTTGTTTAGAAACTCTTCCAAGTGACCAAAAACCCCCACAAAACCCCCCCAAAACTTCATAGAGGCTATAGCCTTTTTTATGAAGTGAAAGATTTAGTGCTACAGTGATAGGGAACCAGCTTCTGAGTTTGAATGGAGGTTTTGGTCAGCAGTGTATAAAAGTGATAGATGAGAGTTGGGATTACTTTCCTTTCACGAGGGTTTATGCAGCCCATTTATTATTATTGTGCAAGAATTTTCCTCTATTTTTGTGGAGTTTGAACTCAAGCCTCAGTTCCTTAGAGATCTATTTTGCTCTACTTCATAGTGGACCAGCCTGGGTTCCAGGTGTGTGAACTGTTGGTCTTGTGGCTCAAGGCAGCTGGAGCCCCTGGGACTCTCACCTTGGGCTGAAGATGACTTGTCCATTTATCTCAGTGCCTGCCATACAACCATTATCACATAAGCCTACCATGCCACAGAGAACCTGGGAAGTCCTGCTGTTTTCTTGGTGTAACTCTTCTAGATCACTTTGATGCCTTGAATCATGCAAAGAGAGGTCAAGGGTCATATACGTTATGCTTCCCTTTATTGACTACTTCCCACTATCTGCTTCCTTCCAACTAGAATTCCCCTGCATCTTCCTAGTCATAAAAATATATATGTCCACTTCTCAATTCTGAACATTTCTAATGATAACGTCTTCAGTTTGACTTTATTTCAAAAGCTCTTCTTTAGCCAAAATGACTTACATCTCTGTTTAGGAGATATTAGGAAAATAAAATGCTGGATGGGAAATACTGAGATTTAGCTAGACTTCTTGCTATTGGGTAAATAACCTAACCTCTCTGGGCCTCATCTGTGAAAAACCGAAAAGTTGATGATCTCCAATGTCTTTTCAAGTGTTATGAATCTATGGAAACTCTCAGTTTAGTCATGCTACTGGTTATTACTATTCTTCTAAATAATTCATCATCATATAACATATGAAAACATGTAAATAGTAAGATAAATATTTCCATTGAAGACAATGTAAGGATTCAACACATGATTAGATACTTCATCTTAGGCACTGCGCTTGTGCTGAGAATGCAAAGGTGACTAACTCATAGCCCAAGACCCTAAGCAGTTTATGTTCTAGTGGTGACATATAATACGCAGACAGTTATGTTCTGCAGGTGAGACTGATGATGGAAATGATGTCTACATTCAAGCTGCTCGCCAAGGCAGGGATGGAAACAACCTTCCAGAGGTGCTTTTGGTCTAACAAAGGGGTTGTAAGGAAAACAAAGGTCTGGGGGCTGCTTCTTGACTCAGCTGGTTCCACATGCACACCCTTCTGCTGCCACAGTTCACGTCCTGTCTTTACCCAGGGATTAGGATGCACCTGATCACACAGCACCTTGGTGCCAGCCTTTGTCCTGTAGTTAGGAAAGACCCCCTCTGGGTGCGAAAGGTGAGTTAACATTTTTTTAAAAATATATTTTACTGATTTTTTACAGAGAGAAAGGGAGAGGGATAGAGTGTTAGAAACATCCCTGAGTGAGAAACATCCATCAGCTGCCTCCTGCACCCCCCCTACTGGGGATGTGCCCGCAACCAAGGTACGTGCCCTTGACCGCAGTCGAACCTGGGACTCTTCAGTCCACAGGCCGACGCTCTAGCCACTGAGCCAAACTGGTCAGGGCTGAGCTAACATTTTAATTTTTATGTATGAAAGTTCACCTGGTACCAAACATTAATGTATTAAAGTCACAGATAATAGATGGCCTGTACTTGCCATCTGTCATTTGGCATATATAATCTATAATAATAAAAGAGTAATATGCTAATTAGACTGAACGTCCTTCCGGATGTCCTTCCTTCCAGACAAAGCCGCAGTGGGCGGGTGCCGAGGCAGAGGTGGCAGAGGCCCCTGGCCACAGTGGTGGCGGGCGGGAGCCCAGCAGAGGCGGCCACTACAGTGGCGGGGGCCAAGGTTTGTGCATCGGGCCTCTAGTTTATATATAATTTATCTTTATTGTTGAAAGTATTATAGATGTTCCCTTTTCCCCCATTGACCCCGTCCATTCCACTCTCATCCCTTCCAAAGGCCTTTACCACACTATTATCTGTGTCCATGGGTTATGCATAAATGCACATAAATTCTTTGGTTAATCCTCCTCTCCCCACCTCACACACGCACACACTCTGAAATATATTAGTCTGTTGCATACTTAAATGTCTCAGTGTCTCTGGATCTATTTTGTTAGTCAGTTTATTTTATTTATTAGATTACACATATAAGTGAGATCATGTGATACTTGTCTTTCTCTGATTGGTTTATTTCACTTAGCATAATACTCTGTAGGTCCCTCCATGCTATCTCAAAGAGTAGGAGACTCTTCTTTTTATAGCTGCATAGTATTCTATTATATAAATGTACCACCGGTTTTTGTTTTTTTTTAATCCATTGAACTACTGATGGGCAGTTGGACTGTTTCCAGATCTTAAGCTTTTGTAAATAATGCTGCTAAGAACAGTGGGGTGCATATATTCTTTCTGATTGGTGTTTCAGCTTCTTAGGATATATTTCTAGAAGTGGAATCACTGGGTCAGAAGGTAGCTCCATTTTTAATTTGTTGAGGAAATTCCATATTGTTTTTCACAGTGGCTGCATCAGTCTGCATTCCTACCAGCAGTGCCTTTTTCTCCAACCTCATCAGTGCTTGCTGTTTGTTGATTTCTTGATGGTAGCCATTCTGGCAGGTGTGAGGTGGTACCTCATTGTGATTTTAATTTGCATCTCCCTGATAATTGAGTGTTTTTTATATGTCTATTGGCCATTTGTATGTCCTCTTTGGAGAGGTGTCTATTTAGGTCCTCTGCCCATCTTTTCATTGGGTTGTTTGTCTTCCTTTTCTTGAGTTGTTTGGGTATTTTACATAATTTGGAAAATAACCCCTTCCTTATCAGATTTATCATTGGCAAATATGTTCTCCCATACTGTGGCTTCCCTTTTCATTTTGATATTGGTTTCTTTTGCTGTGCAGAAGCTTTTAGTTTGATGTAGTACCCTTTATTTATTGTTTCCTTTGTTTCTCTTGCCCTAGGCAATGTATCTGTGAAAATTCTGCTACATGAGATGTCTGATATTTTGCTGCCTACATTTTTTCTAGTATTTAAAAAAATATTTTTATTGATTTCAGAGAGGAAGAAGGGAGAGGAGAGAGATAGAAACATCAATGATGAGAGAGAATAATTGATTGGCTGCCTCTTGCATGCCTCACACTGGGGATCAAGCCCACAATTCAGGCATATGCCCTCAACTGTGACCTTCTGGTTCATAGGACAACACTCAACCACTGAGCCATGCCAGGTGGCTTCTTCTAGGATTTTTATGGTTTCACTACTTACATTTAAGTCTTTTGCCCTTTATACAGTTATATTTTTTTTAACCTTTTAACTTCTCTCCTCTTCCATTTTTTAATCCGTGGAAACGCAGGTTTTAAATAGAACATGCTTACTAAAAGAGGACTAAATGAAACATATATGTGAAGTCCTTTGACAAATGCTTAGCTTTAGCGAGCACTCAATAAATGTGAGCCTTGATATTTCCCCAATGCACTTCACACCTGGCATCTCAGTTGCTCTAATTTCACCACAAAATGTTGTTAGGTGCATTTTGCTAATAAAGACTCAGAAAAGGTAAGTGCTTAGTTCAAGGAGAAGCAGCTGTTTGTATGCAAATTCAGTGTTTTTCCTTTTATGCCTCAGAAATCACACAATAATAGAGATTAAAATTTATGGTTTGCTGATTCTTGTAGGTCTGGTCAAGGTTCCATATTTCCTGTCAAGTCTTAGGTTAGAGAGATGTTTTCACTCATTTTTTCGTAACTGGCACTTACCAGTTAAGCATCTTATGGGACTTTCCTGGCTGAGTTGAGTTCCTTGAGGTTGGGATTGTGGCAGGTTTTATACATAACTCTTTTTTGTTGTTACTCCTCACCCAAGGATTTTTTCCCCATTGATTTTTAGAGAGAGTGGAAAGGAGGGGGAGAGAGAAATGTCGATGTATAAGAGACACATTGATTGGTTGCCTTCTGCACTGGCTCTGGAATCGAGCTTGCAATCCAGGTACATGCCCTTGATCAGAATAGAACCCGCAATCCTTTAGTCTGTGGGCCAGTGCTCTAACCACTGAGAAAACAGGCTAGGGCTATACATAAATCTTTTTTCCTTTTTTCTTTCTTTATTCCTTTTTAAATTCTCACTTGAGGATTTTTTTAAATTGATTTTTTAGAGAGAGAGGAAGGAGAAGAGAGAGAGAGAAAGAGAGAAAGAGAGAGAGATTAGTTGGTTGCCTCCCTTACTCATCCCAACCTGGGATAGAACCCTCAACCTCCTCAGCCTCTTTGGTGTATGGGAGGATACTCCAACCAACTGAGCCACCCAGCCAGGGCAATTATTTTGTGGTTTTTATTTTCCTTTTAAAATTTATTT
This sequence comes from Myotis brandtii, assembly GCF_000412655.1. Classification (NCBI taxonomy): domain Eukaryota; kingdom Metazoa; phylum Chordata; class Mammalia; order Chiroptera; family Vespertilionidae; genus Myotis; species Myotis brandtii. The sequence goes on from NW_005364596.1 coordinate 3,631,043, forward strand.
TATTGTTGAGAGTATTACAGATGTCCCCCATTTCCCCCCGCCTTTGCCCCTCTCAACCCATCTAATTTTTTTGTCTTTTAAAGTGAGTGCTCAGCTGGGGTTTAGTCCCAGTGAATCTGACTCCCATGCCTGTGATCTTAAGCACAGTCTTAAATCTGCAATTGGCAAATAATTGAATAATGTCAGCTAAAGGAAGAGTTGTGTTGCTATTTGCCTAAGTTAGAAGAGCCAGACAGGATTATAACTTTCAGCAAGAAAGGAAGTCCCTCAACTCAGTTTCTGCACAGACAAGAGCTCTTTCAGCTCTATTTTTGAAGAAGTGTACCCTTGTACTGTGGCTCCCGCCTCAGAGAGGAGCACCCCTAGTGCTGTGGGAAGCTGAGCTCTTGTTGTCAGAGGAACCCCCCCATCTGCACCCCATTCCATGTTCTGGGGCCCTTTTAGCACTCCCCGAGGCAGCCTGCAGCCCTACTCAGAACAAAATGTATTCATGTTTATTATTTGCTGTTATTTTTGTCAATTACCTCACAAGGTGACAATGATTATTTTTATTACTCTCCATTCACAAACTTGCATAGAATGTGAATGATGGGTTGCAACTCTCTTTTCCCCACGAGCCCATTAATTTTAGTAAGCAATTTGGCAGGCTGCAAGGTTTGTCAGGAACACATACAGGTGCTACAGAAGAAAAGCCTGTAAAATCACTCTCAGTGTTCACTATAGCCCTACCTCCCTTATCTGAAACCAGTGGGGCCAGGTATATTTTGAGATTTATGTATATATATTTAGACTTTAGAAAGTAATAGGTGCCTAGATAATATATCTATAGCCAGCACAGTGTAATCGAATACTTTATGGTAAGAGGGATAGATGAAAATTGTAAATAGCTTCACATCAGTATAATCACATTTTGCTATCAAATGAGTTATGAAAAGCACTTTTGGTTTTCAGAGCTTTGTTGACTTTGGCATTGACTGCCTAGGCATCTCTCAGGGCCACTTCCTTTCTGCTGCTCTGACGCCAGTGTCACCTGGTGCCCTGTGAAGGCTGGCCCCCAGAGAGGTGGCCGGCCCCCTAGGCCACCTCTGGGGAAGCAGAGAATGAGCTGTCAACCTTGGGATTTCCAGTAAGTGTGTCTGGGTAGTTCGACATTGGAGGGTCATTCTCAGTTGGGAAAGGGAAAATGAGGACACTGTGTTTGACTTATTCTCCTTTTCTGTCTCTTTCTCTTGGCTCCTTTTCCCCACCCTAGGAGGGCTCTCCTCCTCATGTCATATTGCCTTCCCATGCTTTCCTGTGGCATACAGAACATCTCTGATTCCAGTCCAATATTTAATCAGAGGGTTAGTTACTGAAGCTCTGTTAGAATCTCATCAAGAGCACATTCAAGAGAAACAAGTACTAATGCATGGGCATTAGGGTTAACATTCTATAGTATTTCTCATACTTGTTAGAAGTCATGCTCTATATGAGACAAGCTGTTTCAAACAAAACAAACAAATTTAAGACTTAAAGTTGACTTCTGTCTTAGTTTGTTTGGCTGCTAACAAAATACCACAGGCTGGGTAGCTTATAAACAAAAAGTATTTATTTCTCATAGTTCTGGAGGCTGGATGTCCAAGATAAGGTGCTGGTCGGTTTGGTATCTTATGTGGTTTCACTTCCTTATAGAGGCCATCTTTTCTCTAGAACCTCACCTGGTGGAAGGCCTAAGGAGCTCTGTAGGGTCCCTTTTGTAAAAGCACTAATCACCTTCCAAAGCCCCTCTCCCCCAAACACCATCACCTTGAGGGATGGGGTTTCAACATATGACGTTGGTGGTGGACACAAACATTCAACCTGTAACAACTTCTTTCTTTGAAGCTGAGTTCCGCTTTCCCCAAGGACAACAGATTATCCAAAATGAAAAGATTTTAGTTTAATATTAAAAAATATTAAATCCATTTCATCAGCATGATAATGTTTAAAATCATGCTGATGAAATGGATTTATATGACTATATGTATATATTTTATATAGACATATTTCTGTGATTTTGTGTATGCACATATAGATACATATACAAACATATAGTTATATCTCAGCATAGAATGTTTCCAGATTATATCAAACTTTATGACAAAGTGGAGCCTTGTAGCATAAGAGCCATTTTATCTGTTGACCATTAAAAACCTTTAAGGGTATCCCAGTTTTAGGAGTACTCTAGTTGCAAGAGTAGCAAATTGCAGATATTTTATTTAGCAGTGAGATAGTGTTCTCCATCTATATCCTTGGCCTGGTTTACCCTTTAATCTATTATTTAATGAATTCTAGAGATAATTTATTTTTGAACTGGAGAAATTAACTGAGGTATCTCGTACTTAATCAAAACTTTACAAATCAGTACTAGTTCTCTCTCTCTCTCTCTCTCTCTCACACACACACACACACACACACACACACACACGTTGGCAAACTAATAATATACCACTATACCACTGGTTCTCTCTCTCTCTCTCTCTCTCTCTCACACACACACACACACACACACACACACACACACGTTGGCAAACTAATAATATACCACTTTTTGGTAGGTTTGGTAGTTGACACATTGACCTACGCTTTGGAGATGAGGCTCAAAAGATACTGATGGAGCTGCTTTGCTGAAATAGTAAAGTTCAAGTCACATAGACCTTCAGGAACAAATCCCTTCGGTAACTGTGGGACTATTTGAGTAAGGAAAATTCAGTGTCTACTCATCATTAATATGATTGCTTCAATGCACATTATCTGTGAATGGTGATCTGAGCTCACTGCCAACATTTGCAAGATAAAATATGTGGCTTGACAACCACTGGGAGAACTATTTCCCCAGGTTTTCTCCTCTAGCCATAATAATATTACAGGGATCAGAGATTTTGAGCCCTGCTTCCTGTTAATATGAAGGGAGGATATGATGAATCCTGACAAATAAACCCACGTGTTTTATATATAGTATGTCGGAACCTTGGAATGGGGACATCCTAATACTATTCATTGTTGTAAGAATGAAAAGCAAGAACTTGAAAGAGGAGGATACTTAAAGTTATTCATTTGCCACTGTGCTGGTGGGGATTTACATTCTCATTTCAACACAGGGTAGAGAGTCTTTATTAGACTCTTCAAAACAAACCAGGATAAAGTCCATTTTCACCATAAAAAAAAACCACTATTCAGTGAAGCCCCATTAAAATATCATCACAAGCATGGGCATTCTGTAGTATTTCTCATACTCTTTCAAAGTTCCTTTCACATACATTTCAAGCATACATTGGTACTAGTTTACAGATAAACTAGTATAACTCCCCTATACTAAGTCTTTGAATCCACTCTTTCCTTTATATTCATTTTTTAACGTTACTTTTTCTTCTTTCACTTTCTTTATTCCCATAGCTTCATTGCCTTCAAAGAGAACACAAAAGAATATGAGAGAATAAAAGAGGAAAAGAAAAAGACAGCTCACTGCATTCCGTATACCTGAGCAGGCACTTGTTTTGGCCTGGCACATGGCTTGATGGTTAAGAAAGCAGTGCTGTGGAGGCAGAGGAGCCGTGTCCAAACTCCAGCACCACCACTCAACAGCACCACCACTCATCTGTGAGCTGAGCATGTTACTTGACTTCTCTGTGCTGCCTTTCCCATGTGTAAAGTCAGGATAACAGTGCTAACCTAGTAGTTTTAAGGGGGTGGTGATGGTGTGATGATTAAATGAGTTAATGTTTTAAACACTGGCTATATCACCCTACACAAAGCAAGCACTAAAATTACCTGCTACTACTCCCTCTAAGTTTTGAATTGTTAATTTGCATCCACGTTCTTTTCATCTTTTGACAATTTTGCAATTTCACTTTTTGCCCCGTCTCCTTTTCTGTGTTTTGACTTTGTAACTGGGCCCAGCAGGTGATGAAGAGCAAGACTGACAGAGCTCCAGGTCCAGGTAGTAGTAGAGTGAATAGGATTAGCTAGTCTCCTGTCCTCTTGGAGCCTACATTCTCCATTCTGAACGGAGCACACAAACTAAATGAACAAGAGACATAGATGGAAATAAACAGTATGAGATGGAGATGCACGAAGGTGGAACTGATATCGATGCAGTTACTTTAGAAGAAATTATGACAGAGCTCTCTCTGAGGAGATGACGTTGGAGTAGAGATCTAAGTGTTGAGAAGGAAGCAGCTATTCAAAGCTTTGGTAGAAGAACATTTTAGGGAGAGGAACCAGGGATTAGCACAGACTGGCTTGGTCTGTTCAAGGGACACAAAATATAGCCAGCATGGCTGGAGCTTAGTGAGCGATGGAGAGTGACCAGGGACAATGGGAAAGAGAAGTAGGCTGGAGGAAGACCATGCGGGTTTGCAATCCAAGGTAAAGCACTTAGATTTAGAACAGGGTCTCTCTAACATGCCACTATTAACATTTGGAGTAGACAACTCTGTTGATGGGTACTGTCCTGGGAATTTTAGGATGTTTAACAGCATTCTGGCCTCCACCCAGGAGATGCCAGTAGCATCCCCACCCCCACAGTTGTGACAATTAAAAATGTCTCCAGACATTGTCAAATGTTCCTGTAAGGACAAAATTATTCATGGTTGAGAACCACTGATTTAGAGTATTTTCAACATGGAAAAATAATATATAATTTACATTTTTTTTTTTATTAAATCTTTATTGTTCAGGTTACATTTGTTCCTCTTTTTTTCCCCCCCATAACTCCCCTCCTCCAGGATGAAGATGATAGTATTTGGAGTTGCATGGCATTGGGGAAGGTGTTTAATTTATATTAATAGCTAGTATTTCTTCTTTTTTAAAAAAATAAATGTTTATTGATTTTAGAGAGGGGAAAGGAAGGGAGAGATAGAAACATCAATGATGAGAGAGAATCATTGATCAGCTGCTTCCTGCACATCCAACACTGGGGATCGAGCGGAAAGGAAGGGAGAGATAGAAACATCAATGATGAGAGAGAATCATTGATCAGCTGCTTCCTGCACGCCCAACACTGGGGATCGAGCCCGCAACCCAGGCATATGCCTTGACTGGGAATCAAACTGTTACCTCTTGTTTCATAGGTTGACACTCAACCACTGAACCATGCAGGCCAGGCAGCTAGTATTTCTTCTTAATAAGATAATATAAGTAAAACTTCTATAAAAATTTGAAAATTATAAAGCAATAGCACAAAACCAGACATAGAGTAGGTACTCAGTAAAGGTATGTTGAATGAATAAATGAACAAATGCATTATGGCTTTCTCAGTGTAATCATTGATTCCATGATCAATATAGGAAGTAAAGCCCTTGGGCAATATAATGTTGGCTTTGTATTAATTTTCAATAATGAGCTGGTACGTAACATCTTTTGGTGGATTCTGTCAATAGAGCATGACCTTTAAGTAGAGACTCTATCATTACATGGAAATCCTGAAATTAGAAAAGGCTCAATTTTGTGTTTCTTCAACTTTGGGTGACCAGGTCTCATCCTAAACTTAATTACAGAAAAACATTAATTTAAGGCACTTCAACTATTGTCAGGGGAAGCAGCGATTATTTCCAGTAAACGGTGAAAGCCAGCTTCATTTTTTTCCCCTTCATTTTGCATTTTAAAGCATGCTTTCTGAGTAATGAAACCTTTTAACCTGAGTTGATAAAATTGGCTTGGATCTGCATTGAATTTTTAAAATCTATTTTTTTGGTTGCATTGATTTTTGAGGCTACCTATTGTGTAATAACCCACCTGCCTATTACAGAATAAAGAGTAGACAAAAGTGGCAGAGAACACAGCGTCACAGTGAGAGATGAATGACAAAAGGTTTAGAGGGTCCAGTTTGAATGTTTCTCTAGGTTTTTCTGGAGGATGCAAAGCTCTGCTGGAAATCTCATAACAATAGATTTTCCTATGATGTGTCTTTACGTTCTGCTGCCAATTGGATTGAAAGTATCACAAATAAAAGTGTTTCTTGTGATATTTTCATATACCTTAGTCTAGTTCCAGGAAAAACAATCTATGTGAACCATGTAACTATAAAAGACTCCATCTGAAAAATGATCAACCTTCGGGGATGTCTGATTTGTTTCAAGAGTTAGGTAAAAGCCAAGGTCTTCCAATTCTGTTAAATTTAAATTACAACTGGCTTCAGGTGGTTGCCACTGGTTTGCCAAAAGATTACCATACAAAGGGTTTTTTTTAAGTTTATGAGGTCTGGGCACTTTGATGAAATCTAACAAACCTTGCATAAAGTCCTTTTTTGAAAAAATTTTTAAGAGAAGTTGATTCTTGTTAGGGATTTGAAGGGCAAGAAGCTGTGGGGAAAGAAGTAAAAACATTAAATGTGATTAAACGCCTTAAACTGAAGTTTGTAAACTTGAACTGGATTTCCAGGAAACATTGATTGGAGGACAGTCTGGAAGAAAATGACAAACATCTTTTAAAAATATTTGGTAACGCTTAATGGACTAGACATCTATTAAAAGAACATTTCTCCATCTTTGTTATCATTTAAAAATTATGGAGATGATTTCCTACATCTCTACTTTATCCCAGTTTTAAATAAGCCAATATAATATCATTGAATCAAGGACTATAAATCCCCATAGGACTAGAAAGAAAATAAATTTAGTTATTATACTTAGTTTGGGAAGTAATTAGAGGCATTTTGCAATAAGTCACGTACATTTTCTACCCCTCACATGCTATTAAGATGAGTATACAAATAAGTGTTAAACGTGTCAGATTGAAGCAACCCCAAATAAGACATTTGCATTCTTATTCCAAGCCAAATGAATGTTTTGCAATGTTTATAGATTTTTTTGTGGTAATCATTTTAACGTCTTTCATTGACAGGAACATATAATCCCTTGTTCATGCTGGGGACCAAGTATCATTATCAAGGTTCCTATTTCCAGTTTAATAAAATCTATATTTACACTGGCAAATTCCAGTCACATTAATAGCCTTGGAACATAAAATGTGATAGGTGTGGCCTATTTTCACAAAAGGCCATTTTTTTCTTTCTTGGGGTTTTTTGCTTTTTTCGGGGGTCGTCAAGGGAAAGCTCCCATGTGAGTGTTCACTAGTCGTATTAATAGCCTTGGAACATAAAATATGATAGGTGTGGCCTATTTGCACAAAAGGCCATTTTTTTCTTTCTTGGGGTTTTTTTGCTTTTTATTGGGGGTCGTCAAGGGAAAGCTCCCATGTGAGTGTTCACCACTAAGGAAAAGAAGAGCCTTGGCAAGGGGAGGGGGACTCTGGGCTCCTCGGGGAACTGGGGCTAAATCCTCGCAGAGGCTGGAGATGCCCTGTGAGGAAGGGGTGGCAGGAACAATGCAAAGGGGGACGTGAGGTGTGCCCTCCACTAGGAGAATAATCAAGTCAAATGATTTAATGAAAGTCTTTCAAGATAAATCAATCCTTATGGCATGAATGATAAAGATTGAACAAATTATATATTTAGTTAAAATATATGACCAATTGTAAAAGTGTGCTGAGGAAATTTAGGCCAGTTGTTTCTTTTCTGTGGTCATGATTTTTTAAAAATACAATCTTGAGTCACTCAACAACAAGGATGTATTGTGAGAACTGTGTCATTAGGCAATGTTGTTGCTGTGCACACATCACAGAGTGCACTTACCCAAACTTAGATGATAAAGCCCACCACACACCTACGGTATTGCCGACTGCTCCTAGGCTACTAGTCTGTGCAGCATGTTACTGTACACAACTGTAACACATGATAAGGATCTGTGTACCTAAACATATCTAAGCACAGAAATGATAAATTAAAAATCCTATCTAATAAAAGAGAAACATGGTAATTAGCGTACGACCCCTACCATTCCCATTGGCTAATCAGGGCGATATGCAAATTAACTGCCAGCCAAGATGGCGGCTAATTTGCATACTGAAGGCAGGATGGGACAGCCTATTCTGCCTGCACCGCTGCAGCCATCGGGGCCTGCGGGTGACCCCTGTGCAACCCGACCCAGAAGGGGAGGGGGACTCTGGGCTCCTCGGGGAACTGGGGCTAAATCCTCGCAGAGGCTGGAGATGCCCTGTGAGGAAGGGGTGGCAGGAACAATGCAAAGGGGGACGTGAGGTGTGCCCTCCACTAGGAGAATAATCAAGTCAAATGATTTAATGAAAGTCTTTCAAGATAAATCAATCCTTATGGCATGAATGATAAAGATTGAACAAATTATATATTTAGTTAAAATATATGACCAATTGTAAAAGTGTGCTGAGGAAATTTAGGCCAGTTGTTTCTTTTCTGTGGTCATGATTTTTTAAAAATACAATCTTGAGTCACTCAACAACAAGGATGTATTGTGAGAACTGTGTCATTAGGCAATGTTGTTGCTGTGCACACATCACAGAGTGCACTTACCCAAACTTAGATGATAAAGCCCACCACACACCTACGGTATTGCCGACTGCTCCTAGGCTACTAGTCTGTGCAGCATGTTACTGTACACAACTGTAACACATGATAAGGATCTGTGTACCTAAACATATCTAAGCACAGAAATGATAAATTAAAAATACAGTATAAAAGACTCAAAATGTGATTCACTTACATAGGGCAGTTACCATGAATGGGGCTTGCAGGACTGGAGGTTGCTCTGGGTGAGTCAGTGGGTGATGGTGAGTGACTGTGAAGGCCTAGCCTAGCCCATCACTGTCCACTGCTGTGGGCTTTATAATTAATCACTGTCCCACAAGCCTTTCCCCCTGCTTCCTGCAGACGAGGTCAGAAGTAGAACACCAAAGCTGTCAATGCTGCTTCATGAACAGGGAGTGGGCTGGACCGTTTGAGAATATTTAGGAGAAACTGACTGGGTCAGGCATAGATCCCCATAATACTGACTGTCAGGAGGGAGTGAAAGGTGGCCTGAGGATCAGTGGGCATAAGATATCAAGATGGAGAGCTAAAGGAACATAGGGGAGTGTCATGCAATGTGGTTTTTAGCTATTGCATGTTGGAGCACTACTTAGGCGGTTGTTTTTTTTTTTTTTTTAAAAAAAAAAAAAAAAAAAAGGGGGGGTTTAAAAAAAAAAG
>NW_005364596.1:3640745-3647802 GCF_000412655.1 Myotis brandtii
GTAAAAGTGTGCTGAGGAAATTTAGGCCAGTTGTTTCTTTTCTGTGGTCATGATTTTTTAAAAATACAATCTTGAGTCACTCAACAACAAGGATGTATTGTGAGAACTGTGTCATTAGGCAATGTTGTTGCTGTGCACACATCACAGAGTGCACTTACCCAAACTTAGATGATAAAGCCCACCACACACCTACGGTATTGCCGACTGCTCCTAGGCTACTAGTCTGTGCAGCATGTTACTGTACACAACTGTAACACATGATAAGGATCTGTGTACCTAAACATATCTAAGCACAGAAATGATAAATTAAAAATACAGTATAAAAGACTCAAAATGTGATTCACTTACATAGGGCAGTTACCATGAATGGGGCTTGCAGGACTGGAGGTTGCTCTGGGTGAGTCAGTGGGTGATGGTGAGTGACCTGACTGTCAAGGCCTAGCCCATCACTGTCCACTGCTGTGGGCTTTATAATCACTGTCCCACAAGCCTTTCCCCCTGCTTCCTGCAGACGAGGTCAGAAGTAGAACACCAAAGCTGTCAGTGCTGCTTCATGAACAGGGAGTGGGCTGGACCGTTTGAGAATATTTAGGAGAAACTGACTGGGTCAGGCATAGATCCCCATAATACTGACTGTCAGGAGGGAGTGAAAGGTGGCCTGAGGATCAGTGGGCATAAGATATCAAGATGGAGAGCTAAAGGAACATAGGGGAGTGTCATGCAATGTGGTTTTTAGCTATTGCATGTTGGAGCACTACTTAGGTGGTTGTTTTTTTTAAAAAAAAAAAACAACAAAAAGGGGGTGTTTAACATGGAAAGGGTATAGAATTGAGGACTTAATATTTTGACTCTAGAAATTTGTTTTGGTTACATTGCACCTATCTGGCACAAAGAGCTCTTTCTGGCCTTGAGTTGATGGAAGAAATAAAACTTACTTATGTTTTACATTATTACAGTCTGAAAATACTTCCAAAGTGCAGGGACAGGCTGGCTCCACGCTACCACAGAATGCTCTCCCTCAGTGACAATGGCACTTGATACTTGGTAAGGTGTCTCCATGGACCCATGCTCTTGTTTAGGATCTTAGGTCCCCAACAAAGAATTTCTAGCAGTGTATCCTGAACACCAGCAAGCTAGGTCTGGGAAGGCTTTAGTGCCCTCTGAATGCATAGTGCTGGGGGGAAGGGCTCCTCTGTGCTGACATGTCAGTAACTAACCGATTGGGATGTAATCTGCGCACTCAAAATTGAGGTGCTGTGAGTGAGAGGGAATCTATTGCCAAGCCCCATGAATATTGCTCACATCAGAGAGAAAAAAATTCCTCCTGAACCATATAGCCTTCCATTTCTTATAGGAAATTCAGGTTCGTTATAGTCTCATGGGACCACCGTCGCATATGTGGATGGTCGTTGACTGAGATGTTATGCGATACATGACTATACATAATTTTGGAAGAATCCAAAATAGGTCCCAGTGGATCTGGGGATGCCACTTAAAGAAACTGTTCCTTTGTCAGTGTGTCCCGAAAGCACTGGAGAATGTGTGCCTTCACTGCCCACTCCCTGTTATCTGGCTGGCTACTCCATTCCCATAAAACTTCCTCAGAGAAGACCACCCTATGTCTCCACGGCCCGCTCCCCAAACCAACCAGGTCAGGTTCTCTCTTTATATGTCCTCACAGGTTCCTGAACTTTTCTCTAAACTCTCTGAGTTATATTCCATTATTTATTTTGTGATCATTTATTCAGGTCTGTCTTCCCAATAGACTATATGGTCTATAACAGTGATGGCGAACCTATGACACACACGGCACCAGAGTTAAGTTAGGGTTTTTCAAAATGCTGACACATCAAGCTCAAAAGGTTTGCCATCACTGGTCTATAAGAACTAGAAACAATTTTTTGCCACAAATGTCCCCATTTCTTTGCCCAGTTCTTAACACATATGGCCCTAGAAGTTTTCTCTGAATAAACAGATAATATGATCCTTACTCCATCACCTTTGAAACCACCCAAGCAGGTATTTTACCAAAATTTGTGTATCCTTTATCCCTGGCTAAATTTTTTTAAAAAATGAAAATCCTGAGCTATGTTATAATCTGCTACTTGTGATTCTGCTTTCCATCCTCATTAATTTTTGAATTTAAAAAACCAAAGTTCTGTGATCCAGAGTGTGGAATTGGTTGTTAGAAATCGAGAACAGCTTTATGTTACAAAATTCAGTTCACAGTCTTGGTGAAATATATATATTATAGTGTTTTTCTTCTGACCTCATTGTGAAACTCTGGAAGAATAATGCACACCTGTCTGTCAGTTAAAAAAATAATAAAAAACGTTATTTCCCAACTAGTCACATACCTAGTTCAGTTTTAAAATTTCACTATTTCATGTAATTGTCGGTCATTGGTGGGAAGTGATTCACATCAAGTTCCAGTAAGAATGTAACTTACAGAGAGGCTGTGTTGAATCCAAAGTTAACCTAAAGTTGGACCTACTATAAAATATATAAGCTGAGGGGAGAAGGAAAATTCTCCATTTTGGGATTCAGGGAATGAGGAGGAGGATGTGTGCACATATTTAATGGTGTTTTATATTGATGCTCTGGACTCGTTTTTCCTCCTAAAACAAAACCAAGGAATTCTTCTATGACCTAGAATTGACTTTCTGTAAATGTACACTTTACTGATAAGTTATAAATAGTTTATGATGATTTTAAATTAAAACCAGAAGTTAAATTTGGAACACGGAGGAGCTAAATAAGTTAACTCTCAAAAATGTAGTGTCTTGAACTGCCATATCGTATATCAAATCAAAAACTCTGCGGGGACTCTGGCTGTGATGAGGGCTGTTCTTAGCAGATCCATGGCTGCTTTGGTAGTTGGGATCTATGAGCTTTTGCTTTGGTAATTTCATGGTCACTGAAGCTGTTTCTATTGAAATGGCCATTTCTGCTCTCACATTAATAATCACTGATGATGTGATAGTTAAAAGTGGGAGCTTATATCCCAGGGCATTTGGAGATATTTCACTAAAATCAAACAGTCCAAAGCATAGGTAATTGTATATCAAGCTATTTGTAATGATCACAGGGGACAAATAATTACCTCCCAAGGATTGGGAATAAGATGAAGTGTGAGAGTAACTAAGTATGCTAATGACTGGTGGATGAGTAATGCTTGGAGTAGAAACCAAACTCTGAATTGAAAATCTTTGTTCCTGTGCACCTTTCAGAGACATGGTGGCACGGAAGAAATCGCATAACTGACTTTCCTTAATCTCAATTTCCACAGCTATACAATGGGGTTATTAAAGGCTATTTTGTGGGGTGAGTATTAAAAAATGCAGTGTGGTGAGTGACTGACACATATTAGGTAATCAATAAATGATCAGTATGATGGAGCGGATCAATGTCCTAGCTTTATTGCTCATTAGCTTTGTAATAAGATCATTAGTTTCTCAAGGCTTTTCTGTCATCTTTAAAATAAGAAAAATAACACCAAAATTGTAGACCTGTTTTAGGAACAAGATGAATTAATGTTTCTAACATTCTAGCATATTACATGAGTGAAATAGTAATATCACTCAGTCTTGATATGCCTCAGGTTTGTTTCTTTATCTTTAGAATTAAATTTCTCTAGAGCAAAAGTGCTCTTTGTGTCTGGTGGCAATACTAAAAACAAACAAACCACAAAACAAACAAAACAAAACAAAACAAAAAACCTCTAGCTATTAGCACTTAGTAGTAAAAGTGGAGCAAAGACTTTGGAAACTGGAAACACTGCCCAAAGGGAATCTGACCCATGTGTTTAATACAGAGGATAATAAATGAGAATAATAAGCATCATTCTCTTCAAAGAAATATTATATTATTTCTTTTTTTTTAAAGTTCTTTGAAGTACAGGGACAACTGACTGTAAGTGCTGAAGGCCTCAGAGTATATTTTTTTAAAGGTCTCACTGTTTCAGTCATTTCTGTTTTTATTTTTTTTTTATTTTTTTGGTTACATATTCATTATTTTCAAGAAGAAGCTTTAGTCTTCATTTAATTGATATATACACTGAATTAGGTGCATGCTATGCCTATCATGGGCCCAGAAGTATCAGTGTTAGCTAATTAACATCCTAATTTTTAGTGGCTAGTTTTCAAACATATAAAACAAGACCTAGTAGAGAATGTAAGAAGCATTAACAAGTTAGCTAACTGGTTCCAAACCCTTCCATGAATCCACACAAGTATTTTCAAAATTACCCACAAAGGTTACCTGAGTCCTCAAGCTAAACATTGCATTCTATTAATGACTTCACATTTTTATACTCATTTGTATCTAGTTAGTAAGCTAATTCATACCTATAAGGAGAATTCTTATCTATGCATACTTCTATTTTCATTGCTCAAGCACTCCAAATATAACTCCAAATATAACCAAACAATAAGTAATACTGTTAATTTCACTGTATATGGTCTATTGTGGCAATTTTCAGCAGGTGTGCTGCAAGAATTTTAAAACATGCAATACTTGACTACTTAGTCAGGGGCACTGACCTCTTTTCCCGTAGACTGTAAAATAAAAACATGATTGCAGCCAACACAATAGCTGTCTGTTGTGAATGAATAAAAATCATACCTATTTTTTTTGTCAGATTGGCAAAAATGCATTTTTGGTGTGCTGCAGAACTTTAGTAATTAGTTAAATGTGCCATGAGATGAAAAGGTTGAAAATTGCTGGTCTCCTGTATACATTTTTTGAATACCAAAGGAGAGAAAAATTGTTGGGAGTGGAGCGGGACAAGTAGCAAAAATTACTGGAAGGAACATTTTTATGTCTTCAGACTTACTGAGTGTCAATTATTATTCTGAACTTTAAGTGGGCAACAAAATGTAATTTCTCTTCCAGATGGAAGAATTAAGTTCCTTTGGAAACTGTGAACTCTTTCTGGAATTCAGGTCACTGTGTAATGCTTATACCTTTGGCAATGGGACAAGTTGGTGTTTTTAAACAGTTGTTTTTAAAAATCTGCACCTGAGGATATGTTTATTGATTTTAGAGAGAGAGGAAGGGAGAGAGAGAGTGAGAGAAATATTGATGTTCGAGAGAAATATTGATTGATTGCCTCCTGTACACACCCTGACTGGGGATTGAACCCACAATCTGGGTATCTGCCCTGACAAGGACTAAAACCGCAACCTTTTGGTGTATGGGACGATGCTCCAGCCAATCGAGCCACCTCGCCAGGGCCACGTTGGTGTTTTTAAATCGAGATTGTACAAGGCAGAGAATTTTCACAGGTTCTTCTGGTGTTATAATCATTGTCACGTGGGGATGAAAGGCATGTAAATGGACTGTAGGAGGGGTTTCATTTCCCTATTTTGGATTGTTATAGGTAAAAAATGTTCAGCTATCAGCAGTGTCATATGGTCTGCCAAATGGTTTGTGAACCAACAGTGTGTTACATTTTGTGTTACTCCCGTGAGGCACTCTGAATGAAAATGCGACCTGCTGAAAGTAAAGTTATGAAAGTCATTTTCTTAGTTGACAGAACATTTAATCACTGGGTTACTGGTCTGGTTTTCCAACTATGAGGATCGTGACTGCAGAAATTGGTTTATCTTTCAGGTCTCAGCTTAGTTACATTTTACTTCTACAGAGAAGGATTCTCAGACTCTCCACCTCTGTCTACATTTTCTCTCAAAATAATGCTAATCACAATTTGTTAACCATGTGGAATGCAATTTATTACTGTGGTTGCATTAATGTTTACAAACTTTTCCCCTAAGCTACCAAAAAGAATCCATAATTTTGTAGACTCCTCAATCCAGGATTGGCTCTTAGATATTTGTGCTGAAAAATTTGACAGGAAGTGGGGAAACTTGCTGGAGGCTAAAACAATCTACACGGTAAGGAGGTGAGAAAGAGGGAAGGGCATGAGGATAGGGTATAAAAGACAAAAGGAAGGAGAGTACATAGCATTTGCTATAAAGTGAGTCTATTGGTATATGCCACTGAACGTATACATGTATATGAATAATTTTTATGTTACTGTTATTTATTAAAGAAATAACCAAAGTTTAAAAATGTTTTATTTCTAGAGAAAAAAAGATCAATAAAATCTCAAACTTCAAAAAAGTTAACTTTATATTACAGTTCAAATTTTATACCATAAAAATCATTTAAAACTACATACTAATTAGGTTGAAATGTATTTTTAAAATATGCAAATTTTCCTCTTCATTACAGATTGTTTTGTTTCTATAGTATATCTGGCTATGAGTAAAAGCCCATAAAATAACTTTGCATTATTGGCAAATCTTTGACAAGACACTTCTATTCTTTCTTAGACAATTTGCTGGCAAAATGCAACCATTCTAGCTACAAATAGTATAAAAATAAAAAATATGTGCAGAAAATTAGTTACATATCCTAAATTTTCCATAAGGGAAGCAGAGTTAATGAGCATGAGAAATGCATTTTGAAGAGAAAGGCATTTAAACATATAGAGATAAAATATAAATGTAACCATAAAATGGTTGTATTTGAGAGGTATAACATTTGAGTTTTTTAGGCTCCCTCATATAATACGTAAATAATTTTCACATATAAGGAAGTTGGAACTGTTTGAGACATTATCTTCATTTTAAAGGAAGGTTTCCTCAAGTCAGGCTGCCTTCCTGACTCTGCCTTCAAAATAATGAAAAGCATTAACATTTAATGTATGAACACTGACTTGGCCTCTATGCAAAAACAAAGAGAAGAAAATGAAGATCACATTAAACACAATGCGACCACTGGAATATTTGTCAGCTCATCATCTGCTCCATTTGGAAAAATCTGTCCTGCAGCTGGCTAGTTAGCGACCCTGAAAGCATGGAGAAGGACACAACAAGTTTTATTACAAGATGTAGGCTTCCTGGTGATAGTTCAGTTAATACTTTATATTCTCAAATCTCGAATCAAAGGAGAGATTTACAAGAGTTCAAAGAAATGTTTTATTACAATCGCTATGAGAGGTAAAAGCGTTCATTGATCTTAGAGGGGAAATTAAGCTGTGCAAAAACAAGAT
>NW_005364596.1:3647843-3660284 GCF_000412655.1 Myotis brandtii
CCCAAGTCAAATGTGAAGACAAAGATTGATAGTTAATCTTTTGAACAGTTTATAGTCTATACTGGGGTCTTAACTTACTAACTTCATAAAGGAAATTATCTGTAAGGAATGTTTTCTCTTTCAGACTTCAGATGTTTTTTCAAAAATGCTTCCTCTGAAGGTTATACCAAAGCAGAAATTGTTTGACATGACTCAGTATAACTTTATTTTACTAAGTGGAGAGGCTTTTGGCGGCAAACCTAAACTCAGTAACAAATCGTGTTTTAAATGCCATTTTGAAAGGAGAGCAGGTCGGGCAAGTGGCTCAAGGTAGAGGCCCCATTCAGTAGGAGAATTTAAAAAGTGAAGCCGTTTCCTCATTCATAATGCTAATGAAAGGAAAATCCTAGGACGTGGTTTAAATAGATTAATGGGCTGCTATATCTTAAAACTGTTGACAGTTTGTTTTGGCACTTCAGGAAGTGCTATAGCATTCATGCACAGTAAATTATGAGAGATTAGTGATCATCCAATTTAGAGTGAGCTAATGGTGTGTTTGTGTCAGAGAACTTAATTTACGCAATCATGTTCCCAGCACTAAGTAAACATGCCAGGCTTGGGAAACTGAAAGGGCCATGCAAGAACCCAGGGGGTGAGCATGGTGGTAATCAAGGCCATAAAGACACGGACTACCTTTCATGTTTTAATTTACACCAGTGCCTTTGAGGCCTAAGAGCAGAAGATGTTCTCCAGCATCTGCAAGACAAACCCATGAATTCTGTTTGTTTTGTTTTGTGTGTGTTGTTGGTTTTTTTTTTTTTAGAACATAAAAAAGTTGCATGAGGACTTTCCCAACAGCTGGACTACAGTCTTTGCTGGGTGAAGCCTCTTCCTAAGTCCATATTTGTGAGTATACATTTACAGGAGTCAAGCTCTCTGGTTTTGTGATTTCAAATGTAGAAGGAATTATAGGATAAAAAAGGGTCATTCTTTAAAAATAAACTCTATTGAGGTCACTATTTAACTCCAAGCCAATATCACACTACATTTGGCTTTTCCTTCCAAGAAAATGGTATTCAAGAAATTTGCCCTGCCCCTAATTCTGCAAGACTACGTTTTTTCTGTCTTTTGAGATAGATTTTGAAGGGGTCTTTCACCATTGTTCTTTGCAAGTCAGCACAACTCCCCTTATTAAGTCACTTTTTTTTTTCTCTCTTGAGGGTTTCATTCTGTGTAGCAATTGCACCACTAGGATACTTCATTCAATCATTTATTTATTTAATAATCTTGTTCAGTATTGACTATGCTCTACACATTTCTCTAGGCCTGTGCTTTCCAGTATGGAAACCACTCACCATGTGTGCCCACTGAGCCCTGTAATATGGCTAATCAGAATGGAGATGTGCTCCAAGTACAAAACACAGGCTGGGTTTTACAGACATAGAACACGAAAAGGTAAAATAGTCTATTACTATTTTTATATTGCTTATTATTTAACATGTAATCCATATAAACCTTGCTGAAAAATAATAAAAGCAAAGTATTCTTACATCTAGAGACACCCACAAAGCACAGATATCGAGGCTCGGAGTGTCTATTGGAGCTAGTCTATCATTGGCACAAGGTGACAACCACAGGGCTTCCTCACAGCAGAAACCACTTTCTCTAAATTGCAGGGATCCTAGGAGAAGAGATGCTAACCTGGGTATACCTAGTGTAGTGGCTTGAATGGTGGCCCCTGAAAGATGTGTCCATATCTAAATCCTTGGAATCTGTGGATATGATCTCATTTTGAATAAGGGGCTGTGTACATGATCAAGTTAAAGATCTCGAGATGAGACTGTCCTGCATTATCTGAATGGGCTCTGAATCCAATGACAAGTGTCATTAAAAGGGGCAGAAGAGGAGAAACTAGAAACACAGAGAATAAGGTCATGAGAAGAACGAGGCAGAGACTGAAGTTATGCAGCTACAAGTCAAGGACCTCATGGAGCCACCAGAAGTTAGAGAAGAAAAGGAAGGATTTTTTTTCTAGAGCCTTCAGAGAGATCAAGGATCTGCTGGCGCCTTGATTTTGAATCTGATCTCCAGGATTATGAGGGAATACATTTCTGTTTTTTTAAATCCACCATGTTTATAGTATTTTGTTGTTGTAGTTCTAGGAAACTAGTGCATGTACTCTTTTTCCCTACTAACATTTAGGGATTGGATAAATCCCTCCTCTTTACCCTAAGAAAGACCAAAATAATTACTCTAATTGAAGGTCCTTCATATAGAAATAAAGATTATCTCTTTCTATAAAAGGATGGTCCCTTTGAGCTTTGCCCTATATTACCCAATACATAGGTTCAGTCTAACCCGTTTACTCACATTATTTTACCCAGGTTCTCATGGTTAGTCTGTGACAAACCCCATTCAACCTCTTCATAAATATTGCTCCAAGATCAAAATAACTTCTTCACATATTGTTAACTACTATTATTATTTCATTCATTTGACAAATATTTTGAGAATCATAGAGGCTACATTGTGAACAAAGACAAAGATTTCTACCCTCCTAGATCTTAATTTTGAATAGGCTCAGAGGGATAATAAATAATAACAATAAGTAATATAGCATTTTATAGGTTAATGAGTAGTGTGGAACACAGGCAAAGTAGAACTGGGTAAGTGCAAGGTGGTTGCAGTATTAAATAAGGTAGTCAGGGTGGACCTTATTGAGAAAATGACATCTGAACAAGGACTGAAGGAAGTGAGGAATTAGCCAGGCAGATATCTGTGGGAAGAGCATTCCAGGCAGGGGAACTACTAGAGCAAAGACTTCAAGGTTGGAGCATCCCTGGTGTGTGTGAGCCAGAGGCCAGAGTGCTGGGAAGTAGGGTGAGCATGGGACCAAGTGATAGGAGAAGCAGTAATCGTGGGCAGCATTTGGGACCCATTAGGCCACTGTAAGGATACCGCATTTTTTTGAGTGCTTAGAAGGTTTTGAACAGAGGAAAGGCATATTCTGACTTAATTTTTTTAAAAAAATGTTATTTTGGTAATGGTGCTAAGAATAGGTCATGGAGGGAACAGACACGAGAGTAAGGATAAAAGCAGAGAGACCTGTTAAGAGAATGTTGCAATTGAGAAATAATGTTGGCTCAGACCTACATAGCCAGTGGAGGTGGTGAGCAGAGGTGAGGTTATGGATTTTGAAGTTATAGTCAGCAGGGTAGGAAAGAGTGAGAGGAATCAAGGTTGACTCCATAAATTTGACCTAAACATCTAGAAGGATAAGGACACTTTCAATGAAATAGGAAAGGCTGTAGGGAGAGCAAGATTGTTTTGTGGTGTGTATTATCCCTTTCCAAGTAGATTTTCTTATTATAATATAATTAGTCTGAGCTAGTGGCTTCATCGCAAGAAAATTAGGAGTGATGCATGCATAGTTCAGCCTCCATTGGACTCTGGGGTATTCTTGGCTCACTCCATTAGGGTAATGGCAAAGGTCCAAGCTTTCTGCAGTTTACTTCTCATTAGTCTGACTCTCTATGAGATCCTGAGAACCTGCATACAGTCTCCTGAAATTACTGATTTCATACTTAGATTCTCTTCTAAACTAGCCTTCACTCCTTTCCTCTTCCAACATGATAGATTCTCTTTTTAGTTAATAATAGTTGCCTTGACATTTTTCTGAATAGTATTCCAAATTTCTTTCAAGAAATCCTCTCCCCTATTATTCCCACATTATTGGTTATCATCTTAGTGAAAGTTAGAACTTGCCTCTTCAGTCTTCCATTTGTTCTCTGAGCCTACAATATCCTCTCAATAAATTCCCTTTCCTTAAGACATTCAAAGTTGCTTTCATCAGTACAATGAAGAATGCTGGCAGATTATATATATATATGGCTTCATTTAAATGAGAGAAAGGATAAAATTTACTTTTAACATGAGAATTCTACATTATAAAGGTTTTTGTACCCTTACCTCAGGAAAGTAATTTATATATATAAATATATATTTTATGTGCAACAAACTTTATGAGCTTTAATTCAATGACATTGTCTACAAATATTATCAAAAAGTTCAATGGGATGGCCCCTAGTGAGCTCCCAAGCGGAGTTTTCTTTGCTTAAACTATTCAAACTCAATTGGGTTCATGAGCTTAGTTGTCTCTACAATCACAGGTTAGAAGGGGACTTTGCATGGAATCATAATTCAATCACTGTTGGCATTTACTCAGTCATTTCATATCCTCAGATTAGTCTCTGAACTCATGATTTATTCTCTTTTTGTTGTCTAAATTTAGGTTTCTTTTTAGTGCTTTCTTCAGTACTGTATTAAATTGTTCAATACACTAAATACAGCAATACAATCAAACCTAAGGAGAAAATATTTCCATTTTCTTCTTTTCTTTTAGAGCCTGAGTCTATTAAATTTTAGATCCTGAATTTAATCCTAAGTCATTAATATTTATGTTAAGAATATTAAAAAAATATTTAGGCCCTTTAACAAGAAAATTATAGAAATATGAATAAGGAGATAGTGAAAAACAGCTTTATTAATAATTTTAATAAGAATTTAAATAGCATTTTCAGCAATCAAGCCTAAGGAGAAAATATTTCCATTTTCTTATTTTCTTTTATAGCCCGAGTCTATTAAATTTTAGATCCTGAATTTAATCCTAAATCATTAATATTTATGTTAAGAATATTAAAAAATATTTAGGTCCTTTAATAAGAAAATTATAGAAATATGAATAAGAAGATAGTGAAAAACAGCTATATTAATAATTTTAATAAGAATTTAAATAGCATTTTCATGGTCCAAATGCAATTCTTTTGAAAACTTTGCTGACTTAATTTTGTTGAAGAGAAGATTGCTATCTTCTTTCTTCCGTAATTGTAAAACATTCTTTTTTTATATTTATAAACACCAGTTTGGATGATTACTTTAATGAATTTTTTATTTACCCATTATATGTTTTCTTGCAATTATCTTTGTATACACAGCTGCACTAGCATTTTTTCATTTGTGAATCATATCAAGTAAATTTTGGTGCCTGAACACAATAAATGACGAGAGAATATTCATCCTTTTAACAAAACAGTATGATCTAGGCTCTTGTGAATTATTGCAAGATGAAGTCTTTCCTTTTTAAAAAAATATATATTTTTATTGATTTCAGAGAGGAAGGGAGAGGGAGGGAGAGATAGAAACATCAACGATGAGAGAGAATCATTGATTGGTTGCCTCCTGCACACCCCACACTGAGGATTGAACCCAGGACCCTTCAGTCCGCAGGCCGACGCTCTATCCACTGAGCCAAACCAGCTAAGGCAAGTCTTTCCTATTAAGTGATTAACTGGGTAATGATACCATATTTTCTTATTGTCAAGCTCTGTTCTAAGCAATTTAGATATATTAGCTCATTTAATCATTTAATCTTTACAGCAACCATACAGAGCACTAGCCCATTTTATAAAAGAGGAAACTGAGGTACCTAAAGGCTCAGTAACTTGTTCAAGATCACACACATAGGGAGTAGCAGAGCTAGATTAAAACACAGGCCATCTTTTCTTAACCACTATCCCTACACTGTCTGTAACAATGGTAAGGGGGAGAGATCAACCAAAGGACTTGTATGTATGCATATAAGCCTAACCAAAATCGAACCCGGGACCCTTCAGTCCGCAGGCCGACGCTCTATCCACTGAGCCAAACCGGTTTCGGCTGTTCTAAGCACTTTAGATATATTAGCTCATTTAATCTTTAGTCTTTACAGCAACCATACAGAGCACTAGCCCATTTTATAAAAGAGGAAACTGAGGTACCTAAAGGCTCAGTAACTTGTTCAAGATCACACACATAGGGAGTAGTAGAGCTAGATTAAAACACAGGCCATCTTTTCTTAACCACTATCCCTACACTGTCTGTAAGAATGGTAAGGGGGAGAAATCAACCAAAGGACTTGTATGCATGCATATAAGCCTAACCAATGGACACAGACACCAGGGGGGCAACGGCATGAGTGGGGTGGGATGGGGGAGGAAATGGGGGGATAAGGGCACATATGTAATACCTTAATCAATAAAGACAAAAAGAGAAATAAATGATCTGAACCTATGCTCACAAATCTTGTAATACTATGGAAGCAATAGTATTCAAAATGGAGAGCAAGCCTTAAAGGAGGGCTGTAGAGAACTTCCCAACCTGTGCCTTACGGATAGCTAATAGGCCGACTGCACATGGATTCCAGCAGTCATGGGCAGGCTCCTTCCTTTACCCCAGTGTGCTGTGTTATGTTCTGTGTGTAATATGACCTGAAAACGATTGAGAAGTACAGCAGATTCTTGGATAACATCCTTTCATTCAATGTTGTTTCCCTATAAGGTTGATGAGGAAAATATAAAATCGATCCCCAGCAGGGGCCATTGTCTGTGTGGAGTTTACATGTTCTTCCTCTGCATGGTTTTCTTCAGGGACTCTGGTTTTCTGTCACATCCCGAAGGTGTGAGGTGAATTGGTGTGTCTAAATTGTCCTAATCTGAGTGTGGGTGTGAGTGCGAGTGTGCCCTGCGATGGAACAGTATCTTGTCCAGGGAGGGGTTCTGTCCTGCGCCCTGAACTGGCTGGATAGGGCTCTGGCCATTTGCCATTTTGAACTGGGACAAGTAGGTTGGAAAATCATTATCTTACGTATTTTTCTTAAATGTACGTACAGATCACATTTATTTCATTGTTTGGTGATGTTTCTGTGACCAGAAATATGCTGCAAGAACTTAACTGTTGTTTAGATCAATTTGGCACACGGTAAAGTGGTTTTGTTTTACATTATTTCGCTTAAAGCGGCAGTTTCCAAGGAGCTAGTGATCACATAAAGTGAGGGTTTACTGTACTGCTTTGCTCTACTGATCTCAGCTGCTGGTATGCCATCAGGGTCCACTGGACCCAATATTAGTTTTTGAGTTTCCTTTTGGTCACTGTATTTTCATAGATTGATATTTTGTGCATTTTGTCCCTTCTGAGAGATTTTCCACAGAACAAAGAGAAGAGCTAATGAGAAGAGGAAGGCTGGATGTATGAGACAGAGAGAGGGGCAAAAGATCAGATTCACTCATAGAGCAGGAAGAAAGGGACGAAGGGGTTCACATGGAGGCAATATCTTGGATTAATGCATTATTTGAATTATGTATTCAATAAATATTTATTGATCGACTACTATTTACTGGGCCCTCATCCAGGCTCAGAATAAAGCAGTGAATATTATAGCCCTGGGTCCCAATCTTCATGAAGCTTAGAATATAACAGGAAATATGGACATAAAACCATACATATGTGATAAATGCTATGAAAGGAGAAACATGATTCTGGGTCACCTTCCCTAAATCCTTGCTCTCTACTTTTCTTTATACATCTGTGAACCTCAGAGCT
This sequence comes from Myotis brandtii, assembly GCF_000412655.1. Classification (NCBI taxonomy): domain Eukaryota; kingdom Metazoa; phylum Chordata; class Mammalia; order Chiroptera; family Vespertilionidae; genus Myotis; species Myotis brandtii. The sequence goes on from NW_005364596.1 coordinate 3,655,239, forward strand.
TTCTCTTGTGTCTTCTTATCTTTTTATTCAAAGCCGCTCTGAGGGATCTTATATAAATCCCATGTCACTTAGCCAGTGTAAAAGATTGTTTTCAAAATAATCATCTCTTGCTCTATCTCTCTTTGAGATTTAGACTGATATATTTAACGGCCTGTACCAACTTATCCACTGAGCTCTAGTTGGCATTTCAAACGCAATCTGACTGAAAGTGAACTCATTTTTTCCTCAAAAGCAATTTCACCTAATGTACCTCTAATGCTAATGAATGGTGAAATGATCCACCCATTTCCCAATTGAAAAGCCTAGAAATTTCTAAAGACAACACCATCTTCTTCAGCTCCCATTTCTGATCACCACATAGTTTTATCAATTGATTCTTTACTGTTCCTCATTGTCTTATTTTAGGCCATCATAACTTTTATGCTTGTATTACTTTTTGAGCTAAATTACACAATCATATGGTAGGGTTTCTGACTTACTTATATTAAATATTTTATTGCTTTTGATCAGAGATTATCAATTTTACTATTCCTGCCTTTGGAAATTTATTAAAGTTTTCTTTCTGGCATAATATATAGTTAATTTTTAACAATGTGCTACTAGATCTATAAAAAGTGCATTCTTTGGTCTTAGGATATAAAGTTGGATACCTATCAACTAAATAACAATTATGTTACCTTAATAATTTTGTTATTTATGTCATTCTTATCTATACTTATTTTTTTTGTCCACTAGATCTTCCACGGACAGAGAGAAGTAAAATAAAATGTTGGCTACTAATAATTAGCCTACTCTCCTTGTATTGATTGTATTTTGCTCATAGATGTCAACGCTTATTCAAAGTTCCTTGTGATTCAAGTTGTTTCTGTGATTTCTTTCTGTCTCTTTCTTTTCTCCAGTCAACAAGGGTCAGCCTCTGCAAGACTGCTTACCATGCAAAACCCATCTAATGGACTCTGTTTCACCAACAGATCGTTCTGGGTGAGTAGAGTGTTTGTGTGTTTTTGCCTTCTTCTGGGTCGAGGGAAAGCCTTTTTGACAGTCTATGCACACACTTGCCATTATTGCAAATAAGGCCTTGCTAGTGTCCCCCTCGGGAGCACCCCCTGTGCTGGATAATATCACTCTGTGACCTTGTTTGAGGTGCAGCTGCAGACATCTATCTCCCTCGCAGTGTCCCTCATCGTGACATTCAGTGCATCTGGGAACCTTTGTCACATACTGTGGTTCAGCCTTAGATACAGTTTGATGAAATGGTGTTTCTGTTGCTCATTCTATTTGTGGTTAAGGAGTAATTTTTGAAAGAAAGGAGTAGCATTTCTTCTCTGTCAATATTTAAAACCCCCAAATATTATTGTTATTGATCTGGCTTCTCTATCTACACACTGGTTTTTCTCCAATTCAACCTCACCATTGCTTTCAGAAGAAGCTTTCTCAGTGAAAGAGCTGATTAAGGCACATGCTTGCCATTCAAAGACTCCCTACCACCTGCAAATTATAGGTCAAACTCCTTAGCATGACACAGGAGATTCTCTATAATCTGATTCTTATCAAAATCTTTAGCTTAATTTCCTCCCTCCTTCCTTCACAATACACACACCATAATGAACTGTTTGCGGCTTCCAACTTGTCCCATGCTTTTTTTTTTGCTTCTGTGCCTTTGTGTATTCTATTTATTTGGCTAGGAATAGATGCCGGTATTCAAATCTAGCTGAAGTATTGTGTTCCTTGGTCTCTTTCTCATTCTGGGGTCTCGTTCATAGAACTTGACTCTGTGCTCTGACAGCATCTATGTCCAAATGCTACATTATTCCTTAATTCACTTAATTTTTTATTATGTACCAGATCCTGCTACAGTCTCGGGTGCACAGTAGAGAAAAAAATCGACAAAGGTCTTGCCATCCAGGACTTATAAAATTGTAAGTGTTGGCTTATTATTTTCTCCATTTAGCTTATGAAGTTCTGAAGAGATTGGATTTTTAATCTTTATTCAAAGTGGATATAGTAGATCCTCAATAAATGTTTATTGAATGAGCAAATAATTAGGAATTTGTAACAGTCCAGGTGAGAAGATATTGGTTCCTGATCCAAAGTAAAGAAAAAGTGGGCAAATTTTGACATTTTTGAGGTGTAAGTGCTCAGTTTGGGTGATGAATGGTTTTAGCATAATTCAGGTTTCTAGATTGGCCTACCAAGTGAAGAAACACGGAGGGGTCAGAAGGTTGAGAGTTGGAGTTCAGTTTTGGACTCTGCAGCACATGCTGACATTTCTGCTAAAGTATCATGGCAGGGCTCATGCTGCATTCCTAAAGGTGCATTAGACCCTATGCTGAAACTCCAAGCATCTGAAAACGCCCGGAGATGAAAACAGAGAGGCCTTTGATGAGAAAGTTCTGGGGAAAAGCTGAGTTGTGAGTCTCCTCTCTTATCTCTACCCAAAGTGGTGGTGGTGGATGGGAGGTAAACTCAATGTGCAGTGGGAGGGGCTTCATGGGGGCCACATGGGGAGCTTTCTATGTGTGTTCTGAAACTGGGGGATATTGGGACTTTGTGACTGGCATAAACCCGTGGTAGCTGGAGCAGCTCACAGCTGCATCTGGGAAGCTGCGGTTCCCTCTGATAGAAAACCAAAGGTGTTCCAGGGACTATGACATGTGGAACCTCTGGTACAAATGGCAGCCTTGGGTGTTTTAGAAAAAAAATCCTGACCAAGTGAGTAGCCCCTCGGGCCAATGTGTGCCCAGCAGTAAGAGACTACAGGGACTGAAGCTGAGGGGAGAGAAGAGACACCTATGAGGAGGACAGGCATCGTCCTTATTATGGGAGTTGTAATTTGCAAGATGTAACAGGGGGATCTTTGAGGAAAACACAGAAGTGCATGTGAGAGAAAAAGCCAGCTGTAAACACCGGCCAGGTGGTGAAAAGATACTTTCTACAGGGACAGGTACCATCAGGTTTCCAATCCCTCTTACCTCTCCTCTGTTCCTGCCTGGACCTACTCAGCAGGGAAAGACAAGAGAGCCAGGCTTCGTTCCTCCAGGGCCAATGACCAATTCACAACAGGCCCCAGGCAGGGAAAGAGGAAGAGCTCTAAAGGTGGGAGTGTAAATTTGATATTGGTCTGAGAATCCTAATTTCTGAATCTCCCTCATGTGATCTGAAAAGTCACGAGGACTTGAAGTTTCCATCAGAGGCAAGGTGAGGACTTTCACTGCACATTGAAAAGGTTTAAAGGGACAGGGGGCTGGTAACATAAAGCTGTCAGATGATTACACTCCAGGCATGCTGCTTGTTAAATGTCCCAACTACATACACATTTAGGAGTTGTTAGGTTACAGGTGGTGACTGAAATAATAGTGTGAGATGGCCAACAATGGATTGTCGAATAAGGTGACAAAAGGCTTTTGTTCACAACCTTGGGTCACTGATATTAATAGGGTGGGCAGAGAGAGGAAAATGTAAAGGGTAAGAAGGAACTGCCAAAGAGGCGTGGGAAGGCAAAGGGTGACATCGTGGAAATAGGGAACCTGGAAGATCCAGGGACTGTGGGGCCTGAAGCTTATTCACTTATTGGTAAACAGTAGGTACAAAGTAGATACTGATTTATAAAGAGAAAATAAATACCAAAAAAATCACAAAATCTCAAAAGAGGAATATATTTTCATGTTATTGCTTAACTTTTCTGTGTAGTATTTTTCTTATGCTTTTTGACTATATTTTTATTTGATTGACTCTTTTTTCTAGTAAGACAGGAAAATAATTCAGTTTTTCCTTTATGATAGTTGGTAAAAGTTGGATTTTGATTATTAAGAATTTTATTCTTAGAAATTTTTATTATGAAGATATTCAGCCTTATCATTCATTATTAGTAACGAGAGGCCTGGTGCACGAATTCGTGCATGGGTGGGGTCCCTCGCCCTGGCTGGCAATCAGGGCCTATCGGGGCTGGCCAGTGGGGGAGGAAGTAAAGGAGGGACTGTGGAGGTTGGCCGGCCACAGGAGATTGGCTGTGGGAGCACACTGACTACCAGGGGCTAGTTCCGCATTGAGCATCTGCCTCCTGGTGGTCAGTGTGTGTCATAGTGACCGGTTGACTGGTCATTCGGTCACTTAGGCTTTTATATATATAGATGGGAAATTAATTTTTTAAGGATTATTACCAAATTTGGGAAAACTTCTACAAAATGCCTTTCAGTGTGCACACAAAAATTTCCTGGCATTTAAAGTATTCCCATATGGTTACTTAGGCAATTTTAAAACATGGTCACAAGTTCTTTGACTCATCTCCCATTGAGCAGTACAATTACTAGTATATTATGTCCCTCCCTCTTGAATCAGGATGGACTTATGTCTGTTTTAGCCAAGAGAGTACAATGTAAATGAAGCTATGTCACTTCTGAGGCTTGGTCAGAAAGGCCTTGGTTACCGAATTACTTGCATCTAGAATTCTGTGCCTCAGTGTTAGGAGTCTGACTACACAGAGGCTGCCACACTCTGAAGAAGCTCAAGGCACATGAGAAACCGAGGTGTAGGCTCTGATTGACAATCCCAGATGAGCCCAGTCTTCAAATCATGCCACCCCAGGTGCTAGACATGAGCAAAGGAACCTACACATAATTCTAGCCCCCAGTCATTTGAATCTTTCCAACCGAGACCCCAGGTGTAGTGTTGCAGCGATAAGCCATCCTTGCAGTGTGAGTCCAAATTCCTGCGTTTTACATTAGTGAGCTTTAAAATGGCTTGTTATATGGCAATCAATAACATGAATAAACACTAGTCTTAAATTGACTGAATTAACAATACTTTCTATTGTTTCTTCAACTTTACTCATCTTTTGTTTAGCTGTGTATAATTTGTTTTTAATCCCATCCTATGTAATTTTTGTTTCTAGATCATGATTTTTTTATATCTAAACTAGAGGCCCAGTGCACAAAAATTTGTGCACTGGCAGGGTGGGGGGGTGTCCCTCAGCCCCACTTGTGCCCTCTCACAGTCTGGGACCCCTCAGGAGATAATGACCTGCTGGCTTAGGCCCGCTCCCGGGTG
>NW_005364596.1:3661183-3663361 GCF_000412655.1 Myotis brandtii
GGTGACTGAAGCTCCCAACCTCTCCTTTTTTCTTTTTCTTTTTTTATTCTGGGATTTATTTACCTTCTATGGCTGTCACTGGGACTGAGAGCTGGCTTTAGCTCTGAGGCTCAGCTCCAGCTCTGAGGGCTCAGCTGCTGAAAGCCAGTATCTGGCTTTGTTTGGGTTCTATAATCAAAACTCTGTTGCAACTCCAGCTCGGCCGGCTGGCTGAAAGCATGGGGATTGTTTAGCTTCTATAATTGCAACATAGTTGCTTAGAGTGCAAGCTCAGAGCCCAGCGGCGGCAGGCGGGGAACCTTGGCTTCCTCCATCACTGGAGCAAGCAAGTCTCCTGTTCGCTTCAGCTGCCTGGCTGCTGGCCGCCATCTTGGTTGGCAGTTAATTTGCATATCGCCCTGATTAGCCAATGGGAAGCGTGTCGGAGATACTGTTGATTACCATGTTTGTCTATTATTAGATAGGAAGTTCAATTAAGATATTTTATATGTTGCATTTGTCTGCTTATTGTGTTGATAATTTTTAAAAAATCTTTAAGCATATTGAAAATAGCTATTTTAACTGTGTTGTTTGCTAATTGTTATCTCTGTGAAGTCTGCTTCTGATAATTTTTGTTATGGGTCATATGTCTAAATATTTTTTCACTTTTCTAGAAATTTTCTTTTTTTTTTTTTTTGGATGCCAGATATCAAAAAGCTCTCATTGCTCACTGCTTGATTTTGATGTGGTCTTTAAAGATTGTTGGACTATGTTCTGGCATATACTAGTAGTGAGGGTTCCTTTGGATTAGGTTAGTCCTTTCAAGGCTAGTTTTTAAACTCTTTTGGAAACGTATAGAGTAACTTTATTCTATGGTTAGTTAAGTCCCTCTACTGAGGCAAAACCTTCTGAGGCTCTCTATCAATTTCCTGTGTTTGTAATGAGGTCTCTTCACTTTGAATTGTGAAACTCTTCATGATGGTTATCAGTCCTGTGTGCTCTGAGAATTGTTTAGCTTCCAGTTCCCTGGTAATTATTCTTTTCCCAGACTCATGATATTTTCTTCTAGGAATGGAAATTTAGCCAAAGTCACAGGAAACCCTTATGCAGATAACTAGAATATTTGTTATCACTCTTCTGCTCCACAAATTGAAGGCCTTTTATTTCATCTGAACTCTGATTTCTGTCTCCTTAATTCAGCAAGACTTTCAGGCTTTATTTGTATTCTGCCTTATTTGTTTTCCTTTTCTGAGGGATTACAGTCCTGCATTGTTTATGTTTGAAAATTGTTGTTTCACTATTTTGTCTAGCTTTCTAGTTATTTATAATGAGGATGTAATTCTGAACCTTCACACTGCCTAATGCCTAAAAGTGGAGAAACATAAAGTGATTTTATGAAATGATTAAAAGTGGTGGTAATTTGTGAAAGTAAAGTTAAATATGAGATTAGTTATGAAAATATATGTATAGTTATATGCATTGAATGGCCTGATCTTATAAATGTATACTCAGTAATTAAAAGAAATTTTTTCACAAAACATTAGTGATATTTTATAAGATGGTACTGTTTTTAATTTCTCATATTAGGATCAAACTCTTTACAAGATAATATTTAATATAGCATTTGTGTACAAACGTGTTACTTCCTAATAATGCTAAATTTCCAACAAGTAATTGAATAAAACAGGATCATTAAAGACATTTATTTTGGGGGAGAAATTTAATTTTTCATGGAAAACATCAAAATTATAATAATAAAAAATCTGATTTTGTGGTATTTTTTTACACTTAGTACTATGTGTGTATGTATGCTTAATTATATGTATTTGAAGGCTTTTTAGGATACTTTATGTAGTTAGGGGTTCTTAATGTCTAATCTCTTTACCCCAATATTTAAAAACTAGAGGCCTGATGCACGAAATTCATGCATGGGTAGGGTCCCTAGGCCTGGCTGCCAATCAGGGCCGATCAGGTTGCCCGCTTCCCTGCTTCCCCGCCTCCTCACTCCCTCAGTGCCCAGCTGCTGCCACTGGTCCCCTGCCATGTTATGCACTGCCCCCCTGGTGGTCAGTGCATGTCATGGCGAGTGATTGAATTTCCATTCTCTTGGTTGAACTCCCAAGGGGACACTTTGCATATTAGCCTTTTATATTATATACTAGAGGCCCGGTGCACAAAAATTTGTGCACTCGGGGGGAA
>NW_005364596.1:3665487-3672636 GCF_000412655.1 Myotis brandtii
CTGGCAAGTCAGGCGGGGAACGTTGGAGTCTGCAGTCACTGAAGCAAGGAAGCCTCATGCTCGCTTCCAGCTGCCTGGCTGCCGGCCGCCATCTTGGCTGTCAGTTAATTTGCATATCTCCCTGATTAGCCAATGGGAAGGGTAGCAGTCGTATGCCAATTACCATGTTTTTTTTTTATTAGTGTAGATATAGGTAGTGGAAGATAATCAACTATAAATGCACTATAAAATATTTATTCCTGATAGTCTCATGCAAAATTTTACTATTAAAGGTAGAGATCACTCATGTTTTTAATGTTATTGTCGTTCACTGCTTTGCCATGTTTTACTGATCTCATCAAATATTTATAATAACACCTAGCATTAGAGAGCAGTTAGAGTTCATTGGGATCCTATATTTTCAACTATACTTCCTTCCTTCAGCAAATGTAGCTTCTAAGTCAGAGGTTGCATACTTTTGTTTTGCAGGCCTGAGCCAGGCTATAGATATAATTTTTCAACTTCTACATGGATGGCCCATTTATAGTGTTTTTCCACCCCCAGAGCAATCCTGACTTGCAACAATTTTTCAGAGCTGCTCACTTCAGATGGGGCATAATTTCTCCAGGTTGTCATTCTCATAATAAGTCTTCATTCTATAGCCATTAATGTTCACTTAATTCATTCAACATGTATTTATTGTGGCCTGAGACCTGGCCTCTCCATTCCTTATGTTACATGTTTGTTGACTGGTCTGAAGTGAAGGAGAGAGCTAGAGTGGGAAGAGGCAGACAATTTCAAGGGACTGAAAAGTAGTCCTTAGATATGTTTATACAAGGTTTTCATTTCAGGACTACTCACTGGTATTCATCTTAACTCAATGGCCATTTTCCCAAGTGATTGAAAGTGAATAAATAGCACAAATAAACCTATATTCCTTAAGTACAGAAAATGGAAGAAAGATGGGATCAATAAGGAAGTTATTAAAAGAAAACTTTCTATGGAAAAAGAAGCTGGAGGGTAGAAAGTATCTATTTTCTTTTCCGTCCCCACCAACCAGAGACAAAAGCTTATTGCTCCCTTAAACTTTTGTCATGGCAAGACATTAGTTTAGAGAAAAACCAGCTAGTACCATTGTTGCTGATTCATTACAGATAAAAATTACTAGCAGAGCATAGATTTCATTTTGATAGACATCCATCCATGAGAAATATATAAATGGAAAGTATGTGAAAACATATAGGCATTTTTATTTTACATTTACTTTGGAAGAAGAAGAAATCAGGAAGCCTCAGAAAACATTGAGTTCTCAGATTGCTCATTTCTTTCTCTATTAATTTCCTCTTCCTTTGAGCAGCGTGGATACGCTGCCTTGTAACACATTGTATTTGGAGAAGCAGTACCATAGGTTGGCCCATCTGGTGGAAGAACTTGTTCCCTTTTTCAAAAATCCTTGCCTGTACATTATGACATCATTCCTTATAAAGGTAGAGATAGATTATTGTGCACATATAACATAATGAATTTATATGAGATATAGTGACTATCCCATGAGTGGGGGAACAAGACATAATTTGGAGTTGGAGCCTAGAGTGATTTATGAAGGTCATTGTCTTACAAGTTCAGATGTTTTCCATATGGTGTCAGAGAAACCCCCTTATGTACTGTATGTATAAAACATATGTAGCAAATTAGTTTCACTTACATTTTTTCCCCCTTAAATATGTTTTGGTTTAAAAATGACAATGTCTTTTGTTTATCTGGTCTGTAAAATACTACACTTTTTGTTTTCTAAGAGAGAGGTTGTTTGTTAATAATAACTGAGAGTTTTTTAAATGAGGCAGACAGAATCAAATATGAGCCCCTTTGACATTGGGTTTTGCTGTGGCTTGGATGCCAGAGTCTTCCGTCTCATTGGATTTATGGCTTAACTTCTGTATCACGCTTAACTTGAGTGTGCTCAGCAGTGTGACCTTGTCTAGGAAGAAGAAAATGGATTGTTCATTTTCCAGCTGTAGCGTATTATATTTCCATCTAATTGCATTTTCAAATAGATGTGAAGATGCAACTACTTCCACTTAAAAGGAAATTGCTCTACTTAAAGAAATATGGATAATGGATTAGAAGTAATATTGAAAATTGAAAGTGTTTTATCCCTAAAATAATAAGCTTTTGTTTGGCCCGGGCAGCAATCCCATTGATGGATTTTTCCTTCATTGTTAGAGTTGTGAAGACTTAAAGTGTACATGCCCTCAGACTCGACTCTAGTATTTCAAAGCCTTTAAGAATTCCCTGACCTTACACAACGTTCCCCTCTAGAATCTAGTGTACACAGTCCATTTCAACAAACACTACAAAGCATGGGTGCTTTCCCAAATTTAATGTCATTGACTATTTGAGAAGTTTGTAACACACTTTAAAATTTTAGAAACTCATCGGGATATGACAAAACTGAGACTGGAAGTCATTGGAGCTTTAACCCCAAAGTGAAAGACTACCTAAACATTTGTGTGGGAGAAGAGTTTCTTGCATTATTAAACACATCTGGCTAGATGTTGTGGTTAATCTTATCTCATTTAAAGTGGCTATCAAAACTGAAATATTCAACCAGAATCATAGAACTTTCACAGTTGTATAATCTCTAAGTCATAGATTATTATAGTGTAAAAATTGTTCTTTAGTTTGAAAACCCTGACAATGTGCATTTGAAAAATATCCTTAGAAGGTAAAAGTAACATCTAGGTAGTATATGACTTTCTTTTTAGTTGGGTGAGAGCAAAATATGTAGAAGATAATTAACTAGAGTGAGAAGGAAATTGGTATTTGAACACCAACGTTTTTAGGTGAGTTTGGGCGTGTTCAGGGTGGTATGGCTGTAGACAACACCAGCACTTTTAGTTTTTGATCTCCAGATTCAATTTAAAAGTATATATGCATATATAATTGCATATGCATACATATTCAAATTAAGCAGTAATGTTTAATTATCACTAGGTGATTAATAATTCAGCCCATCTTGGCGAGGTGTTTACAGGCTCCAATCCAATGCCACCAAAACCTGATATTGTACTTTAATTCCTATGAAACATTCAGGGTCTATGCACCAGTGAGCTATCTACTTATTTCTAGAGAAAGAAAAAATTGTTTCAGAGAACATTGTTTTGCTTCCTAGTTAATGCTTTTCCTGTGGATAAAAAAAGGATCCCTGGTTTTTAAAACTATCAAAATAGCTCTTTCAGAATCACTACGATTGATTCATTTGCTATAATGAATTTTTCCCTTCATGTAAGCAGTAAAGTTATTTCAGTACAAATCTTCCTCTCTTCATTCTCCTCTAGCAGGCAGCTTCCACAGCTGTGCACTATATCTCTATAGCAAAGTCATTTGTAGCTTCAGTAGTTTGATCAGGGGTGTGAGGAAGCAGTGCAGTAGCAGGTCCTCTGGATGTCTTTCTCATGTTCTTTGTGTTCTAGTTGTATGTGGTACATTGCTTAGAAGATTTCCATTGGATCCCGGTTGGCTTTGGAGACTGAAGAAGGTTACCATTCTGTGAAGTCTAAACATCTGCTAGAGTCATGAATGACTTTGGGGATGAGCTCATCAGCAGGTAGGTCAACTAACTCCTCAGCCAAGTTATCATCAGCCAGATTCACTACCGTTGCCCCATTGAGAATTACTAATGTGTCCTGGTGGACATGAGATTGGATAGTCAGCCAGAAAGCTAATTTCCTCCTGTCTTGGAGTGGAGGTGAGGAAGAGAATGGAAAAGAAGGGGACATGTGAAAAACCATTTCTGGATATCTGTTTGAGTTGCTTACACCATGATATACAAAACAAAACAAAATAAACAAACAATAACAACAAAAAATAGAGATTGACATGCCCTAACTCTGATTTCCCCAGAAGCAAGATTAACTAGATCTTGAAGGAGAACATCAACCCAGATCCTATTTCTATCTTTGACCAGTCTTTCTCAAACTATGCTCACAGATATTGCTGATGGCCCACGTAAAGTGGTTTATCACCAAAAGGTAACAAAGGTGCTTTCTCTAATTCACAAATCAATTTAAAAAGTAATTAAAAATAGATGAAACAGCTAATACCATGGACAAAATATTCTCAATATTACTGTTTTATCTCACAACTTTTCTTAAATATTTCAAGTTAGGTCTACATTTATTAAACAATATTATTTGTTCGACAGAGCTCTAGGTTGGAAATTTGTAAACAAATCATTCACAGCTCCTGTCTTTGGTGATCTTTCAGTCCAATGGAGCAGAGACACACGCAAATAATTTCATTTGCTGGGGAGCAATAACAGATGAGCCATAAGAAAATTACTATGAATTGAAAAAAATTGAAATTAGATTTTCTTAAATGTTTTTGAAGATGCAGTGTTTTACCTATGTGGAGCATAAATTGCATCTTCCATTAATCATCATTTTTCTAGTTTTTTTTGATAGCATTAAATGATGTATGGGGAAACTATACCATCTTTCGAGCTGGGCTTATATCTCAGCTCACAAGCAGATTGAATTTCTGAACTTTAGCTTAATCTGCATTGAAGGCTAATAACACTTTCTGTGCCAGATTGTTGAGCAAGAGAGAGTATGTGTGGAAGGTGCCAGCACCTAGCTGCTGATTCTTCTTTGCTACATCTCAGCGAGGTGGTGGGACAGCATATTTTTTGATACTCTCGTGATGTGGAACACGTTTTTTGGTGACAAAATAGTAATGGCTAAGAAGAAATAGGGACTCAAAGGCTAATAACTCCCCAAGAATTATTATGGGTTGAGGGATAATTTGAAGCTGTGATATTGCTGGGGAATTTGCCAACTTTCAACTAAAAAGTTCTCCACCTGTGGTAATTGGTGTATCATTGTTTTGTCCTTGAAACTACATCTGTGTGATTTTCTCATGATATTATAGAATGAGTTATAAAGTACCTTTGCTGCCTCCTCTATTTTGAAGTTGAGAAATGGAGGCCCCAATCTTTCTGTTAATTAGCAGACAGACTTGGAGGAACACAGATGTGTTGAGCTCAGAGATATTTTCTCTATCCCACCAGGTCTCTTAGCTGTGACCTGCTGATTGATTGTGTGCAGTGTGCACATGGTTTACACAACAGGCTTCTGGGTGGTGATGATAATTATTATGACTGTGGTTGGTTACTCTCTTTATATTCTCTTTTGCAGGAACTTATTTTCTTAATTTTTCAAATCAGTGCTGTTACTGAACAGATATTTTCCAAAGTGGCCTTTATTGCTCACTTATATTGAAAACATTAATGGTCTTTGGAGCTGTGCTTGAAAACAAAACTGTGTTCATTTTTTTCAGTAGGCTAATTCTTTTCCCCCAACAGCTGTCTTTGTTTCTTTTAAATTTAAACCTTTAAAAGCATGTCCCTTTTCACTGTTGTGTGTTAATATTTTTCAGAAATGTTCATTAAGTGGATCAATTTTTCCACTTCTTTCAACACTAGAAAACAAAACAAGTTTAGTCATGTCAAAAGCAAATAGTCCACAGGGATAATACAAGCAAAATGCTCTTTCTGGATATCATTTAAAAAATTTAAAGGCTATATAATTTTGTGAATTCTATAAGGACTGCTTAAAACTACTAGGAAAACAAAGTTTGTTCTATAGAAACTCAAATACATGTTTGTAGCATTGAGTACCTCAGCTTTGAAGAATATGTTATAAAAGTGACCCAATGATCCATAGACTGCAATTTTTACACTAGGTTGTCAGGTAATGAATCAAATTATCTGTTGTATAATACAAAAATATTTTATAATTTATTGTTTTTAAAATGCATAATAAACTTACACCAATATGTAATACGAAAGCCCTCACGGCATATGTTATTGCTAAATGCTTACTTTAACATATTTTGGTGCATAGGATATTCCTATTGCCAGCATTTCAAAGTACTTTATTGCCAAGATGAAGCTACCAATTCAGCATTCCTTGAGGGACAAACACTGGTCTAGGAATTGCTCCAGAAATCATCCAAGAGCACTGTAGGAAAGAAGTCACTATAATCCATATTAAAGGCTCTTCTGACTCATTTGAAGTTATTTACTGTGTGTTTTATGTAATAATAACGTTGGTGAACTTATTTGCTAGAGATCCATTATTCTGATCATTTGAGGCTTATTATGCATATAGTTCTATTCTGTTTGAGGAAAATATAAAAGAAAATGAAGAACACACAAGGACAAGAGAGGTTGTTATTGTCAGCAGCCTTTCTCAACAGTTATTTCCCAAGTTTTGTAAGAATTGTAAGATAATCCATAAAAGACTTCGCTGGATGAGATTAGAGACTCTTTTAGAAATTTAACTTGAAGTTCTAACTTTCAAATTATTGCTACTAAAGTGAAGTGTGAATTCCCTTTTTCATGTTTGTTGAAGTCAGGGACCTCATCAAGTCAGGTGGACAACGTTTATTTTATTACACCTTATTTTGAAGGGCAGATCCATTCGTGTATCACCACCACCCTACCTGGTGCCCTATGCGGATGAACGAAAGGCTGCTTTCCGTGTGCTGTCTCTGAGGAGTTCCTAAACAACTTCCCACATGTTCTGTATTTTTCCACATATTTTAGAAATACTTAGATTCTAGTTAGGTAGTGTGATTTAATGAGAGGAACAAGGGTTTAGGAAGAGGAGCTGCATTTTATCCTGGGCTCTGTGGCTTTGGCAGAGTAGACTAACCTTGAATCTTGATTCCTATTTTTAAGGTGGGGATAAAGCTTTCTTAGCCTTCCTCATAAGGTAGTTCTATGGATAAAATGAGATAATGTGAATTCTTTAATAAAAAATATATATTTTTATTATATATATTTAAAGAATATATATATCTACACTAATAAAAGAGAAACATGGTAATTAGCATACGACCGCTACCCTTCCCATTGGCTAATCAGCATATCCTTATGCAAATTAACTGTCAGCCAAGATGGCGGCCTGCAGCCAGGCAGCTGGAAGCGAACATGAGGCTTGCTTGCTCCAGTGACTGCAGACTCCAACGTTCCCCACCTGACTTGCCGGCCTCTGAGTTGCAACTCTAAGCAACTATGTACTATGTTGCAAATAAGAAGCTAAACAAAACCCCAGAAACCAGCTTTCAGCCTGCCGGGATCTCAGAGCTGAAGTTATACATTGTTTC
>NW_005364596.1:3674291-3690353 GCF_000412655.1 Myotis brandtii
ATCAAGCCCACAATCCAGGCATATGCCCTGACCAGGAATCAAACCATGACCTCCTGTTTTATAGGTTGACGCTCAACCCCTGAGCCAGGCCAGCCTGGTATAACGTGGATTCTTTACAGGGTCTGACACACTAAAATATAAGTTGCTGTTATTATTGATATTACAGAGTTTGCAGAGTTGGCTTCCTCCTTTGGTCTCTTGGGGTTTTTACTTATCTTAGCATTCTGTCTACTCTGCTGTTGTTACAGTGTCAGAGGTTGTGGCAGTGGTTGGAGGAGCTGAGTTCTGCACGGGTTCCAGGCCTCCTTCATAAGGTTTCCTTCTCTTAGTTGGTATCAGTGTAATCTTTCCTTGTTATGAATTGAGGTAATCATTTACACAGGTCTTTGGCCTCTGAGTTAAAAAGTTTGTCCAAGGATCCACTCATTAAGCCACTTAAGGACAGCTATAGTTATGTTCTCCACTGTCTTCCATTTCATATAGAATGAAGTCCAAACTACCTTCTGTGGCTCACAGAGCCCCCGTATGACTTCTCTGGCCTCTGCCTGCTGTCCTGGTCCTCTTATAGTCTCCCTCTTGCTCATTCTGCTCTGGCCACACTGGCTTTTCTATTCCTCCAATAATCCTAACGCTTTGCTGTCCAGTGCATTGGCACTTGTGGTTTTCTCTCTTTGGACAGCTTTTCAATTTTCCTCCTCCCCTTCAGGTCTTCTCAAAGCTGGTTACTTCTTGCTATTCTGGTCTCAGTTCAAATAACCTATTATCAGATAACCATTCCCAACCCTTTAATCTCAAGAAGGTCCTTCACCCTGCTCTTTCTCTTTCACATGATCCGGCTTTATGTTTTCACCACCTAAAATTCTTTTGTTTACTTACCTGTTCACTTATCTGATACTTCTTTGATACCTGCTTTTTCTGCCATTCACTAGAATGTAAGCTGCATCATAAGGGCAGGGACCTTTCTTGTCGTACTCAAAGCTGAGTCCCCTGGAATCTAGAAGAGTATCTAATATGTTGTAGCACTTTATAACTTCTCATAGCCTTGGTGGCTTAAATACCAATACTTCCATTAAAAAAGAAAATTTTAAAGTTTAAACCAGCATGCAAGTAAATGACTTACAATGCAATTATGTTTATTCCTCTTTTGTGAAAGCATTTTATTTTTAACCCAGCATTTAGCTATCTACTATTTTGTTTTAGACCACACCCAAATTTATTGGCATAAAACAACAATTCATTATTCCTTACCATTCTGTGGGATGGCTGAAGCTCAGTTGGATGGTTCTTCTGCTAGAACCTTGGAAAGGATGGGGCTGGAGCCAAGCTAGCTTCATGCATCTTCTCGTGTGGCCTCCTCCCTCTGTCTGAGAAGTTGGACTTATTTAATAACGGCCAGCTTCCAAGAGAGAGTAATTCAAGCAGGCAAAATCACAAGCTGTGATCTCTTAAAGCACAGCGTCACTTCTGCCACATTCCAGTGGTCAGAGCAGTTATAGAGCCTACCTAGGCTCAATAGGAGAGGAGATAGATAGATAACAGGAGTGCCAAGTAAGGTAGGGCCATTTCTACTTCACCACAAGAGTGATCTTTTCCTGAGAGAAGAAAAAGCTATTTTTTTTAAAAAAAATAGCATTTTCACTGCAGTATGCTAGACACTGGGAATAGGAGAGATTCACTGTATGTGGGAGATGTGGCATGTAACTCAGGGCTTGGAGTAAAAAGGCTTGGTCTTTTATCTATGACCAATGTTTTTTTGAGGCTTGACAGATACTGAGAAGTTTATATCCTACTTTGAACTTCTTGGCTAAAAGGAATTGGTGTTTGGGTTGCCCCAACCTGCAATGATCATGTAGTATGTTATGAAAATGGAAAATATTTCATTCTTCCATTCTGGGAAATTAAGAATCTAAATATTCTTATAAGATTTTAGTGACTCTTTGAAATGTCTTTCATATAAGCAAGACTCAATTCTCCATTTAGTATAATTGAATCCTACAGTTAACTGTTATGCATGATTTTAATCAATAGCTTCCGTTTTTTCTCTCATTAAATCTTTTATCAGAGTTGCTAACTGTTCTCAAGGAGAATTATTCAGTTTTTCTCCCTTTCCTGCCTATTATGGGTTTTATGTGCAAAGGCACAGTGTGAGGAGGAGAATGGAGAGGGGCAAGGGACCCAAGTAAGCAATTACAGACAGTCCTCGGGTTACATCGGTCTCGACGTACATCGTTTTGTGGTTACGTTGCCATCTCCCATTTATTTATTAAAAAAAAAAGTTCCATCATTTCAACGTATGTACATATGTGCTTTATGTTTTTATTATTATTTATTTACCACAAGTAAAGGTCAGGAATTGTTATATTTCTTTTAAATTTTTTTTACTGTTTCACTTCATTACTGCTGTGTATGTGCTCCACGTGAGTGATGTAGGTGGGTTCCGACTTAATGTGAAAATCACGTTACGTTGTGCCGTAGGAATGGATCTCTGATGTAACCCAAGGACCTACTGTATTTGCAACAAAAGCATCAAATTACTAGCTCTTATCTAATGTCCTCGAAAAGTTTCATCTACTTCTTTGATACCTGCTTTTATCTAGCCTCCCAAAAGGTCTCATCTTCTTCCTTGGATTTCACCACACTGGTAGATCCCAATTTATTTTTCTCTCACCACTTCTATTTCTTAAGCTCTGGGGGTTCATTTCCAAATATCTAAGAGACACCAGCATGCTATATAGTCACCTTAATGTGCCCCCCTTCAAGCCTGTTTTCTTTCAATATTCCACACCTCAATTAATGTCATCATCACCCACTAGTCATCAAAGTCAGAAGCACTTAGTCTTCCTCGACTCTCCTATTTATTTTTAGTTTATATTTAAGGTGGACTTTTCCAACCCTGCTGAATATATCTTGGGTCTTTTTCCTCTTCTCTATTCCCACCTGAACTTATTTAGTTCAGGAATTCATCTACTCTTGCTCACAAAATGGCAATAAAATGGTCCCCTGGCCTCCAGTCTTACTTTCTCTTAGATATCTTCTATAGCTTTGTCAGAATTTCTTTAGAAAAGCTAGTCATCTACTTCTTCTGATTCCTCATCAATCTCTGTTGCCCCTGGATAGAGAATAAACACTTCAAACCACCCAAGGTAATTTGTAACCTTACCAATGTCTTACTTCCCAGGCTCCAGCTCGAGCCACTGCTATCCACCATCTCACAAATCTTTTTGCTTTTGGTTCCAGAAACTTCAGGCTCTTTCATGGGTCCATGCCTCAATATATGCTGTTCTTCCAACTGCTCGGGATCCCCTTCTCTACCATATCTGTGTGTTGGACCCAATTCATCCTGTAAAACTTATCTCAGTAGCTTTAAAATGGCCCTTTGAAACCATTTGAGAGCTTTCACCATTATCTCCCAAATAAAAAGATATTTCCTCATTCATGTTACATTAGTATTTTTATTATAATTTATTGGCTTACTTTTTGAATTCCCTGTAATTCCTCTTTTGCTAGTGTTTGGCAAAATTTGAGTTGGGCAGTGTCATTAAATGTCTAAGTTTAAATGAAGCATAATGAAAGTATTAATTATAGTAGCCAGAATAGTGTCTGGCACTCCTTATGCCTTCCCTTCACTGTGATGAGTATTTTCTCCTCCACCAAGTAACTGTAAATTCAAACCCACAAGAATCACAATCAAACTGCTCCTGAACAATTGATATAGTCCCACATAATTTCCCTCCATAAATGCTAATTTCATGAATCTTGCTTTAATTTGGTTTGAATCTGGTTAACATATAGAGTTATTGATAAAACTATCTTCAGTTTTCCCTTTCCCCTCCTTTCTTTTCTTCTATGCCAATAATTCAATCACCCACATTTGTCTTACCCGTGGCCGATTGAACCAATCAGTATTGTTTATCAAAGTCATTATAAGTGACTTTATTTTTAGCATTTACAAAATTTTCAGTCCATTTCCAGAACTCATAGAGGTTAAAAAAGAAAATCAGTTGGTTCAAGTTATTTTTCTAAATTACAAATTTATTTCCTTTCTATATTGCAGTATAAAGCAATTTGTTTAACATACCTAATTTTCCAAGGATATGAAATTTGGTTAAATACTAAATATGCATTTTTGGCTCTAATTCTGATATTTTAATTAATAATTTTATTTTACTTTAATTAAACTTAGAAATTTGACAGTATTGCCCAACAAACTGTAGAACATAAGCAGAATGGTAAATACTGGATGCCAATGTTGATTTCCTGATAAAAGGGACATATTGCTGATGCCACACATTTTCCCCATTCCTTCCATCAGTGCAGATGTTCTTGTAAGATCTGTGGCAGCCAACTTTCAACCATGACAGGACAAAACAAAAGATGCACAGAAGTGCTACCCTTGACATACTTGAAGAGCTCAAACCAAAATAGCAGCTGTGTACTTAATAGCTTTTGCCATGTGAGAAAAAAATCCCTAACTTGTGTGTTTTGTAAGGGTGTGGAAGAGATGGGGTGTTCCCACAAAACAAGTCTGAAGAAAGGAAAGAAGGCTATTTTAGGTAAAAAAAAAATTGTTAAAGCAGCTTGATTTAATTGAATCTCATGTTGGCTTTATTTATTTGCTTTCTTGTTTTCATGCCTCTTTCCTTCTCTCAACTTAATGTTGGCTACCTTGAAATTAACTGGCTTGAGTGGGAGGACCACACCCTTAATTGGATCTTTCCCCACAGTCATTTCATTTAACAAATAAATTTTACTGGGTTTTTTTTCTTCAAAGTCTTTTTAAATGCCACATCTTACTGTGTCTAAGAAATAATTTTGGGTGTGGTTACTGGTATCCAGAACATGGAACTGACTGAAAGCAAAATGATTAGACATTTACTGAGTATTTGAGGCAATTGACTTCCTCAAGAAACACAGCACTAGTTTAGAAAGCCTTTGACTGATTATGACAATACAGATATTGGAACCAAATTATTCATGAGTAGAATGTAGCTTCAAAGATTTAAGAGCCTTCACGGGGAGGGGCGGGGGAGGCTCCTCAGTACCCATTTTAGATTGGTATTCTCCCAGAGGACAGAACAAATGGCCCAAAGAATATGGGCGAGGGAGTTCCTCACAGAGAACAGAATAAAGATTAAATCAAGTACTGTCCCCATACCAGAACAGGGGGCTAGCACAATGTCTTCCCAGTGACAACCGTATGTCTCCCATTCTTCCTCTTTCTGAATGGGATGTTTATTGAAGTTTGCTTGTCCTTGGTTCCACCATTGAATATTGGGTATATGCAGGGAAGGGAGAAGCAGAAAACACATCATTTTAGCCAACTGGTCATCAAACAAAAAGGAATCATTTATGGACCTGATGGAAGGGATTGAGCATCACCTGCAATCTTAGGCTCTATGACTGGAGAGGACTTTGGGTTGTCCTTCTGGGAGGAGGTAATGTGATCTATGTGTGGGAAGAAGATCAAATGAATATTTGCTGACTAGAGTGTGGAACTGGCAAAGGCTGGAAAGATACCAATTTGCTTTCATCCTCTCGGGTGCACAAAAAAAATTCGATTTTTCAGTTAGCCTTGTATTTAGAAGTTGGAGAGATCCAGCAAGAGGAACTTGAAAGGGGGGTTGTGTAATACAAAAAAGAAAAGTTGGAGTCATAAGTTATGTGACTAGACATGGTCCTGGCAGTGGTATGTGGGTAGAAGTGATTTATGCCAGTTCTATGCTTGGCTTCTAAAACTCTCTTGTATAATCTGCCACACCATCTTGTCTCATAAACTTGCTGATTGGATGGATGAAGTGGTAGATTCCAAGGAGACTGGCAGATAGTGGAGCCACACAGTAGAAGAGGTCAGCTGGAGAGCATGCTGCTCAAGTTGAACAGTTGTACAGTGTTAGGGTGATTGCATAATTTATTTCCCAAATCACGGCAGTTTAAAGAGTCCAAGGGGGTGTTATTAGTAATTGTGCCAAGACAATAGGCATAGACCATGACTGTCCAGGGATATTTTGATGTATGATGGTCTTATTTATTGTAGGAGTCTCTGGTATGGAGTAGGCCAGTTTAAAGAGTTTCTGGGAAAGAACCTGACAAACTGAAGAGGCAGAAGTTGAATGTCTGACAGAAGGCATTTCACTGCCAAGAGAAAACTTCAGACAGGACCAAATAAGGAAAGTAGCCTTTGCCCCTTTATCTGTAATTCCTCATCCCCACCCTGACCCTGGAGAATTTAGAAGGAAAATATTGAGTAGGAAAAGAATGCTGAAGAGAAAGTTAGAAAAACATTAAAAGACATAGACCATTTCCCCGTTGCTGTTTTGCAAAGTCCAGATCAGGTCTATATAATGGAAAAAAAACAACTCTGAATTAGATGAGAGACTGGAGTTTTTATTAGATTTTTAAAAATCAGAAAATGAGCCCTGGATGGTGTGGCTCAGTTGGTTGGAGCATCATCCCATAGACCAAAAAGTCAAGGGTTTGATTCCCAGTTAGGGCACATACCCAGGTTGCAGGTTTGATCCCCAGTCTGGGCAAGTAGGTGAAGCAGCTGATCAATGTTTCTCTCTCACATCAATGCTTTTCTCTCTCCCTCTCCCTTCCTCTCTCTTTAAAATCAATAAAAACATATCCTTGGGTGAGGATTAAAGAAAATCAGAGAATGAGGGTCTTTTTCCTTTTAAAGTAGCTGAAAAAATTATAGGATCTGTTTGAAATAGAACAGTAATAAAAGCTAGCGTTATATAATAAGCTTTATGCTATCTGAATACTGTTCTAATATTTATGTTAGTTCAAATATACATCTTAGTTTAATATATTATATTAACTAGCATATATATATATTCTAATTAATTGTGGGAGCTGGAGCTGGGATTGATACTCTGGTGGTGTGGTTCTCCGGGGTCTGAGCTTTCTAGTATTCCTCTGTATTTCCTCCTTTAGCTGAACTGCCTATGCAGAGAGCAAAGGTAGTGGAGAAAAGATAACTGCTTTCTGACTGCACTCCAATGAGTCCCATTAAACTGCTAGACATACGTAAGAATGCAGTGTCAGTCAAGGATCAGTGATAACCATAAAACTGAAGAGAAAAATGATAAAACTGAAGAGAAAACTATAAAAATGAAGAGAACAAATGAGTGTCCAAGTCTGAGCCTGTTGAGATGTTTTCTGCTCATTAGCATGCATCTCTATAGAATGGGGAGAGGGGATGACAATGGGATGTTGTGAGACTGAAGAGCTCGAGAAGAGAAACAGGGAAGTTGAAGAACATTGTGTCCCTGGAGCCAAGGCTTACAAGGGGAAGAGTCATCCATGTAATAAGAAAATAAAAAGAATGCTAGTACAAATAATCCTAAATAGAGCTTTTGTTGGTTCTCTCTTTTATTTTTTAAAGGAAACAAATTTTGCCTTGTTAAAATCAATTTCCTGCCCATAGAATTTTAGTTTCCTTAGCCTCAAGTGCAAAACTGACAGTCAAGTTCAAAATGAAATATCCTTTTCTTGCAGGGCCTACCTCAACTAGACTGAACATTTGGCTGGACCTTAGCTGGGTTACATCTTGCAATGTTGAATAATTCTAATAAATGCAGTGCTCTCTTGTTTTATTACAAATAATTTTCCTAACTTTCATAGTTCGTAATTGTGGGCTCTTCAAAAGAAACAACAGGGTATCGGAGATTTTTCCTGATAGGGATAAAGGTAATTGAGAACAAATCCAGATTTTTTTCCCAGTGAAATAAATTCAATGTCACAAGTTTGGGTCAGAAACCAGGTTTCTGACAGCGGGTCCTGGATGTCTCTGCAGCTTCCTCTTTGCATCAGATGGCAGAATCCACTTGGCTTGGCCCAGATGCTTTCCAATCCGTTCAACTGTTCTTCCCATTCCTTCTCCCCTTGCCAGCCATTGGTTGGATTCTACTGAGGTGTTAGAAAGTCTCCGAAAATGTTTGCAAACCATTCACTGCATCCTATTAGACCAGGGAGAGGATAAAAAGATGGAGGCGCTGTCTTATGAAGGTGAAACTGCCACAAACTAAGATTACACTGGTGAAATACATGTTTGTTCTGTTGGGAGTGTGAAATGACAAACTAGAGCAAATGAGCACTGATCAAACACATTGTGCCTACCCTTCCTTTTCCCTTTCTGTGTTTTCAAATATCAGGCTGACCTTGTCTACCCTCACTCTGAGGAAGATAGCCTCCTTTCTGGGTGGCTTTAAGGTGATAGAGTTTAAGCTCTTTATTTTTATTTCTTTGTCCGCCTCTCTCTCCCTAAATTACAGATATAGTCAGCAGGGTTTTGCTTTATTGCTTTGTTATTCTCTATTTGGAGCAAGGAACACAAACATTTCCTTCAAGTCCTTATAAGTATTTATTGTAAAGATGCAGACTCACTGTGAACCTATTTTCTTCCCCCTTTTTGTAGTCCAACCCCACCCCTGAGAAAGAGCCTGTGGTAAAAGACGGGGGATGGCAGACGGTCAGCTATATCCATTTCTCATGAACTTACTACGGTCCTGGTTTAGAGGCACCAAGTCCACACCCTGAAACCTAGTTGATTTAGTGTCTACAGACTTCTTCTCTAAGTCTCTATGCCCTAGAACGCTTAGTTCATCTATAATAATAAAAGCATAATATGCTAATTAGACCAGATGTCCTGTTCTTCCAGGCGTCCTTCTGGACAACCTTCCAGACAAAGCCGGGGCTGTGAGGGAAGCCTGGGTCCCAGGTGCCAGAGGGAAGCTGGTGCCAGCAGCCAGGGGGAAGGAAGGCCTACTCTTGCATGAATTTCATGCATCGGGCCTCTAGTATCATTATAATGGTTAAACTATAATATGAGAAAAGTGCTAATCTTTAACCATAGTAGAAGACATTATCTGAGAACATACTGAACTTAATTCTTCTGGTGCCTGAGTTGCTCACCCATCTTTTACATTCCCCAATATATCCTCAAGAAATTTCAGATTCGCTGTGTAGGCATCTTATTTGAGTAGTCTGAAGAAGGTATTTGAAGAACAGTTCAAGCTAGCCAGGCCTTATCATAAATATCTAAAGGAGTTTTTTAAGGAAATAGGTCAATTTAGTAAATTTACTAATTCTTTCTTCTTAATTGAACAAATTCATGCTTTTATGCATGCAGACAAAAATCTATGCAGAGTTTGTGAGTTCTGAGCTCTGATTAATTATATGGGGCTTTGTCTCCATTGACTCTTCAAAATGCCATATTCTGAACGAGGATCAGGAGGATGACACAAAAGATGTCTGGGACATCCTTTTTTAAAGTTGAACATTTTATAATGATTTAAGTGTAAGCAAATCAGAGACACATGGATTACATTTCAGCATGGAATACACAGGGGTTTGAAAAATTAAGAGAAAACAGGTTTGGCACATTGTGTTTGGGTATTAGTGAACGTAAAACATTTGGGGAAAATATTTAGTTTTTCTGACAAGCGCCCAAAATGACCAAACTCCCTCATCTGTTTTCCCTGTCCTTTGCCTCTAGCATTAGCCTAGAGGT
The DNA here is from genome assembly GCF_000412655.1 of Myotis brandtii. NCBI lineage: Eukaryota > Metazoa > Chordata > Mammalia > Chiroptera > Vespertilionidae > Myotis > Myotis brandtii. The sequence continues at coordinate 3,683,806 of NW_005364596.1, forward strand.
GGAGGGTTTTTGAAGTGAGAGGATACAGGGGATTTTGTATTACTTTGTCAGGAAATTACCTTTGCCTTATTTTGTTATTTCTCTATCTTTTTTTTAACCTTATCTCCCACCACATAAAGTAATGAATAATTCCTCACCTCAAAGAGTGATACAGATTTGGGACCGTGTGTTTACGAACTGAGTGAATGTACATAATATTTAACTCTGTGGAGCCCAGAGAGGAGGGTTTAGAAAATCCTTATTGAGGCAATTGACTGAATATCTTAAGGAGTCATCTGCTTTGTAGCTGTCTTGTGCAATTGTTAGCTGCTTTGTCCTTGCTACAAACTCACTCTTTCTTTCCTCCTTCTCTCTTCCATAAGAGAGTGCCTATTATGTACAAGGTAACATGCTAAATACTTCCAGGAGCTGAAGATTTGATCTTTAGGTATTTTTGGATGGCGATAACTAACCTTAGTATAAACTTATAGTAGGTAAGTACTAGATTGAATATTTTGAGGTTTCATTTCTCTTTTAGGTATTTGCAGATGATCATGAATAACCTGTTATTGCTCCCTTGGTATTCATCAAGTCTTCATTTATCTGGCAGAAATGCCTCTTTTATACTGATTCTAAAGTAGAAGAAACTAAAATGTGGCTAATTTATAAACGGGTGGTATGATTCCATATACAATATTTTAATGGTGTTCTAACAGTGCATCTGCAAACAGGAAACTATCCCAGGGTTATGTCACGATAAATAAGATAAAGCGTTACACGAACATGTTGGATCTTAGCTTGTTAAACTCTCTTTGTATAGTAACCCCCCATTCTCCATTGCTAAGGTTCACTGAAATTAAATCTTTAAAAAGTAATGAACAATAGCAAGTTAACAAAACAAGAGACTATAAATAGCTTATAATAAGAGACAGTTATATGCAGTTTATTCTCCAACATTAAGATAAGAGAGACATATGATCACATAAACACTTGAGTTTACTTTTCTTTTGCCCTCCACTTCTGCATACAGAGAGCCTAGAAACAAAGTCCAAAACTAGAAATGCAAAGATGTATTTGTTGAGTTTTTTTTTAACTCTCCAAGTTAATTAAGCCTGTAGAAATAAAATTCAGTCAGGTTTAAAGCTGGAGCTCACTGGAATATGGAAGCCTGAAAATTGACCTCGATTTACTTAGTCGTATGATAAACACACTAGGGTGGGCTACTTGCAGCTGGTGGGCGAGCAGGCATGTAGTCCAGACTTCAAGAACAGAAGAAGAGTGCCAAAGAGAACTTCCCAAAGGACCCAGCTGTCCTACCATCTATAGCAATGTATCCTGGCAGAAATGCCTCTTTTATACTGATTCTGAAGTAGAAGAAACTAAAATGTGGCTAATTCATAAACGGGTGGTATGATTCCATATACAATATTTTAATGGTGTCCTAACAGTGCATCTGCAAACAGGAAACCATCCCAGGGTTATGTCACGATAAATAAGATAAAGCATTACACGATTTTAGCTTGTTAAACTCTCTATGTATAGTAACCCCCCATTCTCCATTGCTAAGTTTCACTGAAATTAAATCTTTAAAAAGTAATGAACAATAGCAAGTTAACAAAACAAGAGACTATAAATAGCTTATAATAAGAGACAACTATAGGCAGTTTATTCTCCAAAATTAAGATAAGAGAGACATATGATCACATAAACACTTGAGTTTACTTTTCTTTTGCCCTCCACTTCTGCATACAGAGAGCCTAGAAACAAAGTCCAAAACTAGAAATGCAAAGATGTATTTGTTGAGTTTTTTTTTAACTCTCCAAGTTAATTAAGCCTGTAGAAATAAAATTCAGTCAGGTTTAAAGCTGGAGCTCACTGGAATATGGAAGCCTGAAAATTGACCTCGATTTACTTAGTCGTATGATAAACACACTAGGGTGGGCTACTTGCAGCTGGTGGGCGAGCAGGCATGTAGTCCAGACTTCAAGAACAGAAGAAGAGTGCCAAAGAGAACTTCCCAAAGGACCCAGCTGTCCTACCATCTATAGCAATGTATCCTTTTTTTTAGCTCTTTTTTAAAAATTGAATTTATTGGGGTGACATTGGTTAATGAAACCACACAGGTTTCAGGTGTACATCTCAACAAAATGTTATCTGCACACTGTATTGTGCACTCATTGGCCAAAGTAAAGTTTCTTACTATCCCCATTTATCTCCCCTTTGCTCACTTCTACCTCTCCCTCCACCTCCTTTCCCTCTGGCCATCACCACACTGCTATCTGTGTCTATGTGTCACATATATATGTATTTCCTTTCTTCCTATTTTTCTTTTTCCAACAGATGGTCACCATTGAACAAATATCTCTTAATACCTAGTCAAATTTTGCAATATGTGAAAGGTGCTGCCAAACATTTTAATGGAGAGTTAGACACTTGAAAAAATTATTTGCTTCATCTTCCCTGTCTCAGAACTTTGTTTCCATAACTCTAAGATTTTTGAGTATAACTAAGAAATTTTGTTTGCTTTTATGATTTCTATTTTAATTAATAAATGGTCACCAGCTAGATTTGGAATCTGTATCTACTATACGCTTCAAACTTTCAGTTAAGCCAAGATGAGTTGATTTTCATCTCTATTTTAAGGTTTTAAACATTAAATCCAAATTTCATTAGAAAATTTAATCAAAAGATTATAGATAACACAGAAACCATTTCCTTGACAACATCTCAACTAATTACTTACATGCATCTCTTTTCACTTTATACCTCATTAATTACATAGCATTAGTAGGCAAGTCCCTTTATAGCAAAAAAGAAAATGAAAGAAAAAATAACAGTCTATGAATATTTATCTATTCTTTGGAAAATGGTAGACTTGAAAAATAACTATAGAATTAAAGTAAAAAAAAACCCCACATAAGTTAACTGATCTCTATTGAGGTTTATACCCATCACTTACATACAATAAAATGGTGACAAGCTATGTTTTTTTAAAGGCATATAGTCATCTCTCATACATTAATATTAGTAAAATATCAATGTATTTTATTTTATTTTTAATTTTTTAAAAATATATTTTATTGATTTTTTTAAAGAGAGGAAGGGGAGGGATAGAGAGTTAGAAACATCGATCAGCTGCCTCCTGCACACCTCCTACTGTGGATGTGCCCGCAACCAAGGTACATGCCCTTGACCGGAATCGAACCTGGGACCTTTCAGTCCGAAGGCCGACACTCTATCCACTGAGCCAAACCAGTCAGGGCTCAATGTATTTTAAGTAAAAAGTCTCCATAGTCTTTATATCTCTCTGGGCTATTATTATATTGAAATGTGTGTATCTGAGAAGCAATGCATGCAAACACCAAATATGTGTGCAGAATGATTAACATCCTGAGGAAGATGAATGTGTGCACTTCCATACTAAAAAGTCAAGCCAGTATAGAATTGTACACTTGAAACCTATATAATTTTAATAACTAATGTCACCCCAATGACTTCAATAATTTTTTTTTAAAGAAAAAAAGTTAAGCCAGATTCATTGAAGTGTAGCAAATAACTTCAAAACCTAACAGCTTAAAACAAAATCATTGATTATCTCATAGCTTCTATGGAGTAGGAATTGAGCAAAGCTGAGCAGGGGGTTCTGGCTCGATCATGAGGTCAAGCTGTCAGCCTGAGCTGCTCTTTAGAGCACTCCGAGGAGTCAATAAGGGGAGGATCTGCTTCTAAGCCCTGGCTTTTGGTGGCCAGAAACTATAATTCTTTAAAAACAATTAAAAACAACAATTCTCTAAAAACAATTCTTTTTTCTATCTTTATTGAGATGTAATTGGCATACAACACTGTATAAGTTTAAAGGGTATATCATGTGCTGATTTGATGCACTTATATATTGCAAAATGATTACCACTTGTTATCTCCTGTCTTTTTGATATTAGCCATTCTAACAGGTGTGAGGTGATTGTTCATTATGGTTTTGATTTGCATTTCCCTGGTGATTATTGACATTGAGCCTCTTTTCATGTATTGTGGATACCATTTGGATACCTTCTTTGGATAAATGGCTATTTAGATCCTGTGCCCAATTTTAAATCAGATTTTTTGTTTGTTTTGTTTCCCTGACCCCCACCCCCGCATGTCTCCAACTTTTAAACAGAAAGACTTCTCTTCAAAGTACTTTGTGCAAAGTGAGCTAACTTCCACTTGAAGAAGAGTGGATTTTTCTTGGTAACATCTTAAAATAATCCCCTCACTGAGACACAAGAAGCCAAACGCCCTAGCACCCTAATTCTAACTATGGAAACCACTTTAGAAATAAAAAAAATTAGAAATAAAAAACTTGTTTCTAACAAATTTTCAAGTACATATAATATTCAATCCTCAGAGCAACTGCAAAATTTACTATTTTTCCCCACCATCGTTTTTATTATGCTAATTTCAGAAATGAGGAAAACCAGAAAGACGTGAATTAGGCCCAGAAAGTTTTGTCTGTTTCTCTCTCTCTCTCTCTCTCTCTCTCTCTTTCCTTTTCTTTTGCTATGGAGTTATTTGAGTTCCTTATATTTTAGTTATTAACCCCTTACCAGATATGATTTTCAAATATTTTCTTCCATTCCATAGACTGTCTTTTCACTTTGTTGATTGTTTCTTTGATATGCAGAAGCTTTTTCATTTGCTATAATACTATTTGTCTATTTTTGCTTTTGTTGCCTGTGATATTTGTGGTTTCAGGCCTTATATTTAAGCCTTTAATTCACGGGAGTTAATTTTGGTGAGTGGTGTGAGATAGCAGGCCAATTTCATTCTTCTGATTGTGATTATCCAGTTTTCCCAGTACCCGTTTTTGAAGAGACTATTCTTTTCCCATTGTATAGTCAATAATATACTTTCTGTCATAAATTGACCATACATGCATTAGTTTATTTTGAGGTTGTAAATTCTGTTCTATCGGTCTATCTGTCTATTTTTATGCCAGTAATATACTATTTTGATTCCTGTAGTTTGTAGTATAGTTTGAAATCAGGAAGTGTGATTTCTCCAGCTTTGTTCTTGCTTTGTCTATTCAGGGTCTTTTGTGGGTCCACAGAAATTATAGCATGTTTTCCCTATTTCTGTGAAAAATACCATTGAAACTTTGATAGGGATTAATTACATTAACTCTATAGATGACTTTGGATAGTATGAACATTTAAGCAATATTATTTATTCTGTTGTCCCAATTATGCCCCAATTAATTAATTATCTGTCTAGACTTAGTGGGACAAACGCAGGTGACCAAGAGTCAGCAATAATGGCCTATCCCCTGGTACTTCAATGTCTAGACAGCTGAGCCGAACCGGAACACATAAATACACAAGACAGAATTAATATGCAATCACACAAGGTTTATTTACCTATTCCTAGTGGGTCCTAGGCTCCAGCAAAGGCCACCCGGCGGTGCACACCGAAAGACAGACGATGAAGACAGAGACAGACAGGTGGCCACAGTTGGTTCAGGCTCGCACAGCAGAGCAGTCAGTCAGGGGCTTGTCTCATGGAGTGACGTGGAGTCCTCCTCTCATCAGACAGGAGTTGTTGACTGAAGAAGGTCCGGTGCTTATATAGCCAGTAGTAAACAACTTGTGTCTTATCAGTGTGGGCCAGACGGTGTGCCTTATGCTAGGAGCAGGGCATTTACACTTTAAGGGCTTAGGGCATTCACATCAAGATAGTGGGGCGTTCACCACATTTTGGAAGTTACAGAGTTTTGGGGTCTCCACACAGCAAACATTTCACACAATAATTATTTCCACACATTAAAGGGGTTTCCTTATGATCATAACATTATTATAACACTGTTCCATAAACATAGGTGTTTCTCCATTTATTTGTGTGTTTTTTAGTATCTTTCATTGATGTATTGTAGTTTTCCATGTAAATTTTTCACCTTCTTGGTTAAATTTATTCTTAAGTATATAATTCTTTTTGATGCTGTTGTGAATGGGGTTATTTTCATTTTTATCCAGATAGTTCATTGTTAGTATATAGAAATGCAACTTATTTCTGTATGTTAATTTTGTATCTTAAAATTTTACTGAATTTGTCCTAACAGGTTTGGCTCAGTGGATAGAGCATCAGCCTGCGGACTCAAGGGTCCCAGGTTCCATTCCGGTCAAGGGCATGTACCTTCGTTGTGAGCACATCCCCAGTAGGGGGTGTGCAGGAGGCAGCTGATCGATGTTTCTCTCCCATCGATGTTTCTAACTCTCTATTCCCTCTCCCTTCTTCTCTGTAAAAAATCAATAAAATATATTTAAAAAAATTTTTTTTACCGAATTCATCAATTAGTTACAACAGTTTTTGTTGAAGTCTTTAGGATTTTCTATATATAAAATCACATCATCTGCTAATGAAGATAACTTTACTTCTTCCTTTCTGATATGGATGTTGGCCTCTTCATGGGCTGCCTGAGTGTCCTCATGGCATGGCAGCTGGTTCCCTTAAAGCTGTGGTTGGCAAACTGGGGCTCGCGAGCCACATGCAGCTCTTTGGCCCCTTGAGTGTGGCTCTTCCACAAAATACCACGTGCG
>NW_005364596.1:3690584-3753930 GCF_000412655.1 Myotis brandtii
AGTTTAAGTTTTTGATTCCCTAATCTAGGGAATGATTTGCCATCACTCTTGCTGGATACTACTGCTCATACAGGCCAAGCCCGGTACAATGTGAAAGACATTGTGCAAGGGTGTGACCATCAGCAGGTGGGGCTCATTGGGGGCTGGGTTCCACAGCATGTATATGAGCCAAAAGTAACAGGGTATTCTTTGGCTTTTTCACTACAGCCATGCAGTTATTAGTGTTTATTTTTCTTTCTCAACTGTTTATTTTCTACGTCATTAATATTTTACAAACAGTACAGTGTTTTAATTCTTTTCTTCACTGATCACAAACAAAACTTTCTAATTTCTTCACTCTTCCATTTAAAAAAGACCACATGATATTTTTCTACAATTTAACCAGTAGATGGAGCATGAAAACCTGACATTTTAATAACTTCTCTCATTAAGTTACATGTAACACCATCCTATAGCTTTGGAAAAGGCCTCAGCATCGGTTTAATCTTTTTATCCTAGAGATTTAAAAACAGTGGTCAGAGTCAGTACTAATTCCAGGTCTTTGGACTTTCTGCATTTCCCCATATACTACCTACCTCAGCTGGACTCACTTGATATTGCTTCCTAAGAGCCTTGAAGTCAGTTTCTTTTAATTATTCATTCAGTTCTTATTGTGTTGAATTCATGCTAAGATGAATAAAATACTTTCTGTCCTTTAAAAATTACAGATTGATTGAAGTGATAGAGAAATAATTAATAAAATAAATGCAGTGTACTAAGGACTATGGTACTTTAGGATTCAGGGCTGTGATACTTAAGAGTCATATCATGATGTTCAGATAAGAAGACTGGTAATTACCTTAAAGAATTAGGAGAAATTATCTAGGCAGAGTTTGGGTGATGGAAGGGCATTCCTAGAAGAGGGCAAGCATGAGGAAAGATAGAATGGAGAGAAATAGGCTGGTATCTATGAAAAATCAAGTAGTTCCATATTTCTGATCCTCAAAAGAAAAATTAAGATTCAGGTCACTCAACTTCACCGAGTACTAATTGAACTATCACAATTAGAAGGACAGCCAGCCCTATAATAACTTTGTAGTGTCTTGGATACTTTCCTTTGTTAGGCAGTCATTCAGTCAGTAAATAGTTTTTGAAGACATACTATGTGCCAAGCACTGTTCTGGGAAACAGCAATGAATAACATAGATAAAATCCCTGTTTTACATGGAACTTAAGTAATAAATGAGAAATTATAGAGCAAGAGAAAATAAGTACTTTGAAGAAAAATAAAGGAAGGTAAGGGAGAATGAGTGTGCCATAGTGGAGGACATATAATTTTAAATGAAGTCATTAGGATAAGCCTTATTCAGAAGCAAAGACCTCAAAGGTGAGTTGTGGTTTAATAGACGGATTGAGAAGGTCATAAAAGTCTTTTGAACTATAAGGTGATGAAACAATTATCACAAGTGGAAAGAAGGTCTAAAAATCAGGAATTTCACAAGAGAATACATATATCTTTTATGCAATATGGCATACATCCTATCTAATAATAGACAAACATGGTAATTGACCGTACCTTCGCTATGCCTCCCATTGGCTAATCAGCATGATATGCAAATTAATCACCAACAAAGATGGTGGTTAATTTGCATATACTGGCTGGGAGCGAAGACTGAAGACAACATGGAAGCAAAGCGCTACAGAAGGGAGCTAAGTAGAGGCGGTGGAGACAGGAACGGAGCCAAGGCTGTGGAGGCAGGAGGCTGGAGGTGGGAGGACAAACCCAGCTGCAGCAGCTGGGAGCAGGAGGGGAAAACCAGCTGCAGCGGCTGGGAGCGGGAGTGAAGCCCGCCTCATCGGGTTTTGCTCCCTTCTCTGCTTTGCTCCAGCTGCTGGAAGCCCTATTCTTGCAGGAATCTTCCTGCAACGGGCCTCTAGTATACTAATATCCTACATGTACACACTATAGAGAAGAACATGTAATACACTGAGGCTGGAAGTCTGATGGTCCATGTTTCCTGAAGTTCAACTTAATGCTACCAAAATTGTGAAATGGATGCTTTGGAATTCCATACCTGTGTTTCCTTATTGCTTTATTGACTAATAGTTTAGTTTATTCAGTTAAAACTTGTGAATATTGGTGAGTTCATAACACTGCACTGGGTGTTCCTATGTGCACTTTCCATGGCAAACAAATAGGCTGGCTATGTTTGGATATATTTTATAGCAAAATGCAAACAGATTTAAGACTTTTACCCTCTTTACCTAAGAAGATTGCATATCATGATATAGATAAAAATGCAGAGAAGAATGTCTTTGCAAACTTTGACCTGTTTATTTCATATGCATAGATATTACCAGAGATGTTTTATTGCAAAAAACATTGAAATATATTGAGCACTTATTTTTATTTTCTCATAGCTTGGGAAAAAGATGAAAATACTTTTATTCATTCCTTTGAGGAGCTCACAATATAGGGCAGATCAGTAAATAATTGTAATAAAGTTTCAGATATTCTCTTTAATGTTAAAATTACATTTAATTTTCTCTCCCTTTCAAAGCTCCACAAAGGGCAGAGAATGAGTGTTTTATTCATTCATTCATTCATTATTGTGCTTCTAGTTCTTCCTAAATGTCTGGCACAAATATTTAGTGACTGAATAGTGGACTCATATCTGAATTGTTTTCTTTGTTCACTATCTATATGAAAAATCCTCTCAAAAATCAGATTGGGGTTGTTTGGGTAAACCACTGTGTTATGCTCAATCAAAAACAATGTCAGTGATAATTGTCCCAATTATTTCAATGCTACGTATGTTTCTACAATCATTCTTTTTGGGGCAGGCTAGGCCTGTTAGTTACTTTATACCCAAGTGGAAAATCATTAAAGGACATGCTTCTGCAAAAGAGGGGGTAGGGGGATTGAAAGCTGACTTTCAGGGTTCCTCTTTGTCTTATGATTTATGAGTCCTTAACTGCCAATCTCCCTCGATATGTAAACACATGGTCCTTCCATGTTGATAAATCAAGTTAATTTTATTTGCGTGTCTTATAGTGTAATATCCCCTTAGGACACCGTATTATATTCACACCATGGGACAAATTTGGACAGACTTAGAAAAGAGTCTGTTTTTTCATGATCTCCACGGGATTTGCTGCTGATGTGGAAACTTGAAAAACTTTTTCTTTTCTTTTTTCCCCTCCAGAAACACTGTCTCTACATTGAAATGGCAAAAAGAGAAAAAGTTCAATCCATCACCAACTCCTTTCAGATTCTAGACTACAAATTGGGAGTCACAAAGGGCTTCAGAGTCAAAAGTAACTTCTTTTCAATTAACTCTTAATTTACTGACTTGGACTTCAACATGCATTTTGATTTTTAATGTGTTCTTATGGGGGTATTATTGTTTAAAGTTGAACCTAGGCACCACCGTTGGGTCCCAGGCGCCTGTGTCACTCCTGAGGTGCAGTTGTCCCATAGAACCAAGCTCAGCCTTGACCTTATCCCTCTGGTCTGCCCCCTTTCACTTTCTTGGACTGGACAATCTTCCCACAAAACCCCAGCTGATGGTTGGAGTACCAGCTCCCTGCTCAGCTCCTGATGAGTCTTTGTTATTAAGGGTGGATCCTATTGCTAGCCCCCAATAGTTATTAGGGGAACAGAAGAGAGGAGTTTGTACAATACATGGACAAGCTCTTTGGGATGAGTAAAATTGTTGTAGAGTAGAAAGAACATGGACTTTGAAGCCATACAGACCTGGTTTATGTTTCAGAGCTCCATTTACTACCTTGTGATCTTTTGCCAAATTTCTTGATCTCTTCAAGATTTAGTTCTCTAATTTGTTAAATGGGTACTAAGTAAAGAAATTGTAGCTGTTGTTAATTTCTACCATATAACGCTGCTTCTGTGGCTGTTAGTTCCCCATTCTTCCCCGTGGTGGAGGACTTCTTCATTCTCCCTGCCAGCCCACAATGCAGGTGCCAGCTCGCCTCACACCCAAGCCAGCCATGTCTAGACACAGGGTTTCCTAAGAAAAACAAGCTACATGATAGTTTACCAAAGAGATAGTTGAAAGGCCATGCTTAATTGATTCCTTGTAGGTTCTCTGCTGGCTTTCCTTTAGACTTGGGCTGATTTTCATTAGATCTTGTGCACACCAGCATATTCTAATTTATGTGTCTGCCCTACTATTTCTCATTCTTTCTGATATACATCCTTTGGAACCCTAGTTAACAGCTTTAACTGATGGTTATGAGGCAATAATGATCTGTAATTTGCACCCTTTAAACGGTGTGTTAATTGCTTTACAATTTCCCCTCCATACTGGTAGTGATGTGTGTGTGTGTGTGTGTGTGTGTGTGTGTCTGTGTGTGTGCTTAAGGACTGAGCTACGATACCAACTGTCAAAATGGGGGGACAAAAAGCAAATAAAATCTATAATTTTGTACACAGAGCCAACCCATTTTGATGGTGTGCTATATTTTGAATGTTGTTTTAATTGTGTAGGGCAATACAAAAGACTTTTGGGAGAGTTTACTTGACTTTAACTGCAGCACTGTATTCCTGTTAATGTACTGGACGCCTTGCTGACTGGGAGTGGTGCAGAAGGGAGGATGCAATATGTAAATACACTAATCAGATCAATGCAAATCATAATAACACATTCCATTGTAGGGTGTGGGGGACAGCTGTTAAAAGAGTGATGATTTTCATTTTCATAGGTTTGGGTGAACTTCTTTAGCAAATCCTGTTTCCGTGATTCTGTGATTCTAGTTCTGCTACGCTTTACTTTGATTATTTTTCCCTTTTGGTTTTTTGGGACTACATATGGTGGAAGTTGGCACTTCAGGAGTAAGTGGCTAGTTTTATTTTCTTCTCTTTGTGGCCAGTTGGATTTGGAACTTTTGTTTCCAATAACAGCTACAAAACCACACGAGCAGAGCTTTTGTGAGGTTTTCTGTGTGATCAAAGTGGGGGATGGTAATGTGTTAACTGTCTCAAAGGTTTTCTTAGGAAAGTGTGGATCACCATCTTTGGAGAAGAAACATTTTCTAAAAGAGTCAACAAATTATTTTGGTTTACCACAGTTAATGCCATTATGTCAATGTTTTTATCAGGTCAAAACTTCTGGCCACTTGTTTTATGTGGAAGATATATTAGTATCAGCCAGGCAGATATTCCCACTTTCCTGAGACCCTAATAGACCCCAGAGAAAGGAGGAACTGTTGATGGTGGGAGTTGAAAGGAATCAGAGTGCTCAGCTGACTTATCATAAGTTAACAGGAGAGAAAAGGAGAAAAATAACCTGTGAATAAGGTTTGCTAAAAGTTTTATTTATTTTTTAAATCAAAGTAATAAAAAAGAAAGGTTTAAAGTAGTGTGAAAACATTTCAATGGCAAGGTGTGAGTTTGAGTGGTGAAATGGCATAATTCATAATACTGAATTTTAGGAATAAAATTGTGTTGGATCTTTCATTCCTAAGTGGATACAGGATCCAAACCACTATGAATTATTCTGGAAGACACTACTAATAAGGCAAAGCTTTTTGGCACTTGTCATACTATTTTCTGGGGGAGGGTAAATTATGAGAGTGGAGGTCTTTCTTTTATTTATGTATTTACATATTTATTTTTCAGTTACATTTGACATTGAATATATATTAGTTATAGATGTACAACATAATGATTATTTATAAGTGATCACCCCCATAATTCTAGTACCCATGACACCATACAATATTACTATTATTGTTTTTTCTGTCAACCCTTGCCTGAGGATATTTTTCCATTGATTTTTAGAGAGAGTGGAAGGGAGGAGGAGAGTCAGAGAGGGAGAAACATCGATATGAGAGAGACACATCAATTGGTTGCCTCCTGCACAGGCCCCCAGGGCTGGGGATTGAGCCTGCAACCAAGGAATGTGCCCTTGACTGGAACTGAACCTGGGACCCCTCAGTCCTTGGGCTGATGCTCTATCCACTGAGACAAATGGGCCAGGGCTACAGTTACAATATTATTGATTATATTTTCTACGCTGTACTTTACATTTTATATATTTTTTTTGGTTAATCCTCACCTGATGATATTTTCCATTAATTTTTAGAGAGTGGAAGGGTGGGGGAGAGACAGAGGAAAAGAAACATCGATGCGAGAGAGACACATTGATTGGTTGCCTCCTGTACTGGGCCTGGATCAAGCCTGCAACTGAGGTATGAGGTACATACCCTTGACCAGAATCGAACCCAGGACCCTTCAGTCCTTGGGCTGACGCTCTATCCACTGAGACAAACAGGCTAGGGCTGCACTTTACATTTCTGTGCTTATTTTTATAACTGGCAATTTGTACTTCTTAATCTTTTTCACCCATCCCCCAATCCTCCTCCCATCTGGAAACCATCAGTTTGTTTTCTGTATCTATGAATTTGCTTTGGTTTTGTTTGTTTGTTTATTTTATTTTTCAGATTCCTCATGTAAGTGGAATCGTATGGTATGTGTCTTCCTCTGTCTGACTTATTTCACTTAGGAAAACATCCTCTAGGTTTATCAATGTTGTAAAAAACAAAAGGCAAGATTTCATTCTCTCTTAATAACTAATATTTCATTGTATATATGTACTACCTCTTCTTTACTCATTTGTGTATTGATGGGCACTGAGATTGCTTTCATATTTCGACTATAGTAAGTACTGCTACAATGAACATAGGGGTGAATATCTCTTTTTGAATTAGTATTTTGATTTCTTCAGAAAAATACACAGAAGTGGAATTACTGGGTCATAATGGTCACTCTTTTTTAAATTTATTTTTAATCTTCATCTGAGGATATTTTTCCATTGATTTCTAGAAAGAGTGGAAGGGAGGGAGGGAGGAGAAGAGAGAGAGAAACATTGACATAAGAGAGACACATTGATTAATTGTTTTCCGCATATGCCCCTACCAGGGCTGAGGAACCTGTAACATAGGTCCATGCCCTTGACCTGGAATTGAACCTAAGACCCTTTGGTTCACAGGCCAACACTCTAACCTCTGAGGCAAACCAGCCAGAGCTATTTTTAAATTTTTAAAAATTGATTCCAGAGAGAGGAAAAGAAAGAGAAAATAGATCGGTTGCCTCCTGCACATACCTCAACCAGGATATGAACCCACAACCTGGGTATGTGTCCTGACTGGGAATCGAACCCGCCACCTTTTGGTGTATGGGACGATGCTCTAACCAACTGAGCCACACTGGGTAGGGTTCTATTTTTAATTTTTTGAAGAACCGACACACTGTTTTCCATAGTGGCTGCACCAATTTACAATTCCACCAACAGTGCATGAGGATTCCCTGTTTTCTACATCCTTGGAAAGCTTGTTTGTGATTCATTGATGAAAGCCATTCTGACAGGTGTGAGGTAACATTTCATTGTGGTTTTGATTTTAATTTCCCTGATTATTAGGGATATTGAGCATCTTTTCATGTGTCTATTGGCCATTTATGTTCTATTTGGAGAAGTATCTGTTCATGCACTCTCTGCATTTCTTAATCAGGTTGTTTGTTTTTTTATGCTGAGCTTTGCTAGTTCTTTGTAAATTTTGAATATTAATTCCTTATTGGCTATATCTTTTGTAAATATCTCCTCCCATTTAGTAGGTTGCCTTTCTGTTTTATTATGATTTTCTTTGCAGTGCAGAAGATTTTTTGCTTAATGTAACCCCACTTGTTTATTTTTGCTTTTGTTGTCTTTGCTCTAGGAGACATATTAAAAAATATTGCTAAAACTAATGTCAAATAGTTGACTGCCTACATTATTGTTTTGGTTCTTATATTTAAGTCTCTAATCCATTTTGAGTGTGTTCTTGTATGTGGTATAAGAAAGTGGTCCAATATAATTTTTTCATGTATTTGTCCTCTTTCCCCACACCTGTTATTGAGGAGACTCTTTATCACTGTGTATTCTTGCCTGAGTGAGGCCTTTCTTGCTGAAACTCTAGAGGAATCCTCTGTGTGCAATGGTTTCTAGAGATAGAACAGATAAAACGGTCTGATATAGTTTCCAGAGATCAGATGCCTACAGATAATTCAATGTATTTAAATAAATGTGCACTGACTTCAACACATTTACCTCCTCATGTGCATGTCTACCTACTTCTCTGCCTATCACATGGATAAAAACCCAGAAATCTCTGCTCATAGTAAATGTAGTTAGTACTTCTGAAAGACAGATTCCTAAGGAACCAAAAGAAGAAATGAATGTACATTGAACAACATTAATTGGTGAAGAAGAATTGAGATGTCAGACTAAAATTAAATATTTTTGAAATTCCATGTCCCATTGAGTATATTTTCTCAACCTCTTCTGAAGCAATCTACTTCTCTCCATACCTTGTGCCACTATTGTAGTCCAGGCCAGTAATTTTCTCTCTAAATTATTTTGACAATTTCTAATTGAACTCACTCATGTTTGGCCTCTCTCCTACCCCAATCTAATACCTGCACTGTGTATTATCCATTGGCTTAAAACCTTTCAGTGGCTCTACACTGTCTGCAGGATAAAGTCAAATCTCCTTTTGTGGCTGACAAGGCTGTCAGGACCATTCCTGATTTATTGGCCCCACCCCACTGGTTTCTTAGAGCACTCTTACTACTTTAAACTCTAGTCTTACTTCCTTATATATCAGATCTTTTAGCATTTATGCCTTTTCTGAGTGGAGTGACTTTCTATCTTCTTATTTTTCCCCATCTCACATCTCCCCCTGAAGTAGTTCTTATAACTAATAAACAAAGCAGTAAAACAAAACAAAGAAACAGGATCCTATGGCTAGAGGATTGGTGATGAGAAACTTCTTTCAAAGCCATTGTCAGGGTTATGGTACCATCTTTAGCTGTTTGTCCTAGTTTAAGCAGAAGATTCCCGCACTCAACCATCAAACACTGTTTACGTGGTCTTGGCAGAAGAAAAGCTTAGAGCAACTCAGCTGGGAAGAAGGGATCAACCTCAGGGTTCTTTGGCTCCTCTGGAGGACTTTCATTTCTTTTCACTTCAGCTGGGTGAGTTTGGTTGCACCTCAGTGAATCCCTGCTCCAACACACATAATTCAGCTTTAGCAATGGGTGTAAACACTTTCTACAGCTTTCAGAAGTCCACTAGGAAGGCCATACAATATATAGAATATGTGATGTAGACATTTCCCTTTATCACATCTAAAAACATCGTATACAGATATATGGTGATTACTAGGGGGGAAGGGAAGGGGTAGAGGGAGGTAGAAGAAGATAAAAGGGGGATAAATGGTGATGGAAGAGTCAGTGATGGAAGTGACAGGCCTGAGTGGGTCTGCCTGAGGCTGCTTGTAGTGTGTGGGTTCTTGACTTTGTGCAGAAAAGATTTCACAAAATGATCACAGGTGATTTTGAGAGTATGCTCATTAAAGCTGGGGACAGTGAAACAAAGGAAGGACTTAGGGTGACAGAAGCAACAGGAGAGACCCTAGACTCCCTAGAAACATTATAGGAAAGAAGTGAGCTGAAGCCGGGCTGCTGTTAGCTCACTGGAAGTAACAGTCACAGTGACAGAAGTGACCTAGGTGGGGCTGCTTTTAGTTCACTAGAAAGTCAGAGAAAAAGGGAATGTTGGAGACAGGATCAGAGGGTAAGCCTGGAGCAAGCTGCAGCTGCCCACTGCTCCCCTGGTTGCAAGGCTCGTGGGGATGCATAAGTTAGAAGGAAGTAAAAGGTTCGGGCCCAAGAAGGAGCATGGACGTGATCTAGAGAGAGCCCGTGCTGGTAGCCCTTGTTTTGAGGGTTTTATCTCCCTTCTGGGGGTGAGAATCTCAGGGGAGGGTTTCAGCAGAAGATTCATCAGCTTCCCAGGTGCATTTTTAATATGCTGATGCATCAAAATGAGTGTATAGGGGAGTTTGGGATTATGCTTTGGTCTGCTTTACTGGTTTACTTTTATCTTGGGTCTGTCTGGCTCTAACTGGGTTTTTGTTATTTGTTTTTCTGACTTCATCTGTCCTTGGGTTTGGCTGGCACAAATGGCTTTAATTGGGTCTCTGTTCTCTATCTCACAGCTCAGTGATTTAAGCTATGTATTCTCTGGTTAGGGAGGACAGGTATAAACCCTTTGTTCTCAAGTGTCCTTGGTTAGGGAAGATAAGGTCTTGCGATTCACTAGCTGGCTGTAAACTGTTCATATTTTTTGGACTTGTGTAATTATCTTGTGTCAGTTTCCCATTCCACTTGCTTCTTACTATCCTGCCTCAGAAGGAGATTTTATTTGGGGTGGTGAACACACAATGCAATGTACAGATGATGTATTATAGGATTGTACATCTGAAACCTATATAATTTTACTAACCAATGTCACCCCAATAAATTCAATAAAAAAGCAACTTATATATAAATCTGAAACTACCTATCATAACTGAACTAGAGGTCAGATGTTGTTCATCTTTCAGACATTCCCTGTCTGAGGCTTATTCTCCCTCAATGAACCTTTCTTTTTCCTCACTCCTCTGTGGTCTCCTAGCACCTTTTCCATACCTCTCTGAGTTAAGTATTCACCACAAGCTATTTTCTGATGTGTCTGCCTTTCCCAAGAGACAGAGGATCTTAAAGATGGATCATGATTATTCATCTTTGTGACTCCAAGGCATAACACAAGGTACTTTATAAATGTTTATTGAGGGGATAAGACTTTGATTCTTCTTAAGATCTTATGACTCCTTTATATTCACAACTATCGAGACCAAATGACTTGATGGTTTAAAATTATGGAAAATAACATGTGTTTTTCTCATACTTTATTCTTCTTCTTGGGAGAAGGGGTTTCCACCAGCACTAGTATACTTATTTTTTAATGGTATTTTTGACTGTTGACATGGCAACTGTGCACTAATATGCAAAAAAAAATCAAACTAAAGTTATGTTTGGATACAGCGCTATTGTAGTGAGGTTGAAACTGTAAAATATCCAGTTGGGACAGAATGTAAGACAATGTGTGATTGAAAACAGGTGGCAGCCACATTGTGTTGCAGTAAATTTTATCAAATCCCCTTTAGCATTTTTTAATTGGCTTCTGAGAATTTGTGTTCCCAAGAATTATCCTTATTTTTCTGTATTTGATAATTTAACAAACTCATTGATTTATTCATCTATACATTTCATAATTATGTTTAATAACTTGCTGATAACTTCAGGGAAGAAGTTGAGAAGTGGGAAAAGTGTAAGAAAGAATCAAAGGCAAAAAATATCTTTACTCAATAAACTTGCAATCTGGTTTCAGAGGTAAAATGCAGAGCATAATCAATTTAAATATTTATTGATTACCTGTTAGATGCATAGAAATGAGATAAAATGCTTGTATTTAAAGTACTTACAATATGGTTGTGAAAAAATACAAATAATGCAACTACCACAGGAAGAACAAACTCCACTCAGATAAGTACATAAGAGGTTTTTTTTTTTAAGAACTTGAGAAAAAAAATCCATTATGAAGGGGAGAGTTAGCAGACATTATACCCAAAAGAATTAGCCATCCAAAAATTGAAGACCAAAATCAATCTGAAAAAGATGACAAAATATATTTAAAAAGATTAAAGAGATAAAAAAGAATAAAAAAACATAGATTAAGGTTGCTTGAAAACTTCAAGCAGTTTTGAAGAAGGATCAAATTGAACTTCTATATATAAAAAATAGAATCATAAAAAATAAGCTCAGTGGATGGGGTCAATAGCTGGTTAATAAAAAATTAAAATGAGAATCAGAGAACTGAAAGGTATACTGCAGCAAACTTCCCAAAATGCATAACAGTATAATATAATATAATGATTTTTAAGAAAGGTATCTATATATATAAAAGCCTAAGTGACCAGAATGCCTGAAAGACTGGAACGACTGGAACGACCAGAATGACCGGTCGCTATGATGTGCACTGACCACCAGGGGCCAGATGCTCAACATAGGAGCTGCCCTCTGGTGGTCAGTGCACTCCCACAGTCAACCTCCTGTGGCCAGCCAACCTCCTATGGTCCTTCCCCGCTGTCTGGCAGGCCCTGACTGGCAGCTGGCAGCCTGCAGGAAGGCCCTGGTCAGCAGCCAGCAGCTGGCAGAAAGGGGGGGCTGGCCAGGGGGAGGAACCAGGAGAGGGAAGGCCCCGGCTGGCAGTTGGAAGGCCCCAATCAGCCCGGATCGCCAGCCAGGCCTAGAGACCCCACCCGTGCATGAATTTCATGCACTGGGCCTCTAGTTAAGCTATAAAAAAAATCTAGAATGAAGAGACAGAATGAGGGCATTCCAGAGAGAGTAAATAAAAGACATAGGGGAGAAAAAGTATTCTAAGAGATAATGGCTGGGAGTTTTCAAAATTGAAGAAAGGCATGAACCCATAAATTAAAAAATCATAATTGTTTTCCAGCAGTAAAAACAAAATTCAAAATATAAACAAACAAAATTGCAAACCCACACTAGAATGCAGTATGGTCTATCAAACAAACAACTACATATACCCAAAAGCAAAACCCAGGAAGAAAAAGATTTCTTCTAGAGAAGAATATAATTGGGCTTATAACAGATTTCTCATTAACAACAATGGACATTAGATGAGAATACAATAATATATTTTAAGTGCTGAGAAAAACAACCATCAATCTAGAATGCTAAACCACCTAAATTATCATTCAAGACAGAACAAATTAAGACATTTACTTTTGTTTATGAGAAGGTTTGTTAGACACCCTCTGGAAAATGAGTGAAGTTTTTTATTCTTCATTCAGAATCAAATCAATTAAGAAGTGGAATGCAGCCCTATCTGGTTTGGTGTAGTGGATAGAGCATTGGGTTCTGGGTTTGATTTCAGTCAAGGGCACATACCTCAGTTGCAGGCTTGGGGCATATGCGGGAGGCAACCAATCCATGTGTCTCTCTCACATCAATTTTTTTCTCTTTCTGTCTTCCCCTCCCGTTTCAGTGTTTCAATAAAACTTTATTTACAAAAACAAAAAAATCAATGACAAAATATTCTCAGGTGAGGATTAACAACAACATAAAAGAAGTGAAATGCAAAGAACCATGTCATGTAAAGAAATTTATAATCTAAATGAACTGATGAAAATATAATAAAATAATGTTTATCTAGTGGGAGACTTAAAAATAGAACTAAAATACTAAATTACAATATTGTGAAATTTGGGAGACAGAGATTGAAATTAAATAAGGGCCTTGAATTATATGGAAGAAGTCATGTTAAATAGAAGAAATATATGATGTAACTCAAAACCAATAGGAGTAAAGGTAGATTAAATAAAATTGGACTGATCCAAAAAAATGCTGAGTTATTAGAAATAAAATATATAACTTCAAAACATAGGGTGGAAAAAATGGAATGAAGAAAATTGGACGAAACCAATAGAAGTAACAAATGGAGAAAGACAAAAGTTAAATAGCCAAAAGCAAAATAAATGATCAAAATAAGTCCAAAGAGGTATAAGTGGGAACAACTCCATCTGTCTGATGATAAGCAGAGATGATTAAACTGGGTTAAAGATGAATCATAATTTTTTTTTAATTTATAAAAACTGTGTAGTTGTATTAAATAACAAATTAAACCCTCAAATCTCAGGGCTTCTATTTTGAGATAAAATGTTTCATTTTACCAAAAATAGACATCTCCTCTCTTCCTATTCTCCCCCAAATCATGTATCATTTTTCAAGTAAATTATACTTTTTTTCCCACAGAGTATATGATTATGTACAGAGAAAGCCACAAATAAATTGCAAATTCATTATTTCTTATAAATATTAAATATTTAGGAAGTGATTAGAAGGTCACTGTTCAAATATCAATTTGCATTTCCATACATACACATAAACTGAAAGAGTAATAAGAAGAAAAGATACCATTTACAACAGCAAAGAGAATAAAAAAGGAAAAAAAGAAGAAAAGTAGATACTTAGGAATAGGTCTAAGACCTGTACGGAAAAATTATGTTTTTCTTTAAAAGATATTGGAAAATATTTAAAAATATATGAAGAGATACATTGTCTGAGTCTGTTTGGGTTGCTATAATAGAATAGATTGGGTAGCTTACCCAGAGAGTAAATAGCTTATAAACAACAGAAATTTATTTCTTACAGTTCTGGAAGTTAGGAGTTCAAGATCAAGGTGCCACCATGGTTGTAGTCTCATAAGAAATTTATAATCTGAATGAACTGATGAAAATATAATAAGATAATGACTAACTAGTGGGAGATTTTAAAATTGAACCGATTCACTTTCTTACTGTAACCTCACATGGTGGAAGGGGTTAAGGAGCTCTGTGGAGTCTTTTATGTAAGACACTAATGCCATTTATGAGGGTTCCACCCTAATGATTTAAGCACCAACCAATGGCATCTCACCTCCTACTATCATCACCTTTGGGGGTCAGGATTTCAACATATGAATTTAGGGGGGCACAAACTTTCACATCACAGTATACATCATGTTCATGAGTAGAGACTCAATATTAGCAGGATGTTGCTTCTTTCCTCTTCAGTCTATTAGGTAGAACCACATGAAACTGTCATCTCTGTAGGTCAAAAACAGTTTAATGTCAATATCAAAGGTTTGAACTAATATATAAGTACAGTTATAATTTAAAAAAATAGGATTTGTATAGGAACTTGACAAGTTGATTCTATAATTTATATGAAAGAGCAAAGGCCGAAGAATATACAGGACAATGCTGAAGTATAAAAGAGCAAGAGGACTTGCTCTATCAGGCAGCATAATATATTATCCAGTATTAATAATCAAGACAGCTTTGCACTGGCCCAGGAAGAGACAACTAAACCATGGAACCGAAGAGCGTGCTCCCAAAGTATTCCAGGCCTATATGCCTATTTGGAACAGGTTTCAGCACCTATCCTTGAGCAGTGGTAGACTGTTCAATTAGTGATACTGGGCCAATAAAAACCTGTGCTAACAGTGAGAGCTGAAATCTGCAGACAATACTAAGCTCTTCTAGAGCAAGAACAAATGCTGATCTAAGGAAATTATAGGAAGATCTATCACGGCCATTGATGCAAAAGTGGGAGTTGAGTTTCCGTGTGTAATATCTGCCTATCCATAGTGCAGAAGCTGTTCTTTAGTGTCCACATTTGGTCCAGGTCCAGGTAAAAATTTTTCTTTTTTTCTGAGCCCTCTTTCTTAGATCTCTTGTTTGTGCGCTGCAGGTCCTGGGTACAGTTGGAAGGTAGGGACATATCCAGGTGGCAAGACACGTGAAAGGTTTGAATAGACTTTCAAAGAATCAATAGCCTCTGGTTAAACAAACTTAGTTCAGGATTCAGATCAGACTATTCTGTGCCCATCACATGCCAGTTACTCCTTCCCGCCTCTTTGGCACATGACTGAAAGTAGGTTTGCTTGGATTAGTAAGAATAAGATGTTCTATGCAAAGTGAACCTGGTGCAACAAATACTATGCTAATAATTTCCAAAGGCAAATAAACTATTTTGTTATTATTTAGTCTCTTGAAATAAATATAAAAGGATAAAGTTAGGCTCATCAAAATTATGTCTGAAATCTTAAACCAGGTCATTAATAAAATTGCTCTTGCAGAATAAGGTGGTAAAGAATCTGCTATCTATTTGAGTATCATGAAAGGATGTACAATCACATTGAACTATTGCATTTTTTGGGAATGTACATGACTTAGCTAACAAAAACAAAGGGATGTAAAAGCATTTGACAAAAATTAAACTGCACACAGACATCACTATCATGGGTCTAATGACTGCCAATGACTCGTTTCAAGCAGAAAGTGAAAGAAACTTAACCATCTCTAGGAGGAAATCTCTATCAATTCTCCTACATGCATCCCTGACGTGTCCAAATATTTGAACTACGCATCCACAGTTTAGACTTTAGACAATCCAGGTGATTAAATCTCAAACTAAATCTAGTTGAAGAAATTGTAAGAGAACTAAGATTTCAAATTTACCACAAATTCCAGAAGTTTACAACCCTCAAATAAATGCATTCCGCTCAAAAGCAAACAAAATAGCTTTTCAACATAAGAAGTCCTTTGAGTTTCAAAAAACCCCACCAAAGCCATGTAAGTGCTTCATCATGCAAATCAACTATTCAGGGAAATGGCCAGTGAGCAGCATGCATGGATGATACTGAGAAAAGCAGAGGCTGTTTTCATCTTCTCAGCAGGACAGATTCCTCATGCCACAGATTTAATGATCCCCCTTCCCCATACATCTTGAAAAGGCACGTTTTACAGATTTGTGAAAAGATGTTTTGAATGAAGCAGATTTCAAATAAATTCCTTTTCCTGTGCCCACTGAGTTATCATTATAAAGAGCAGTTGCAGTAAAGTGGATATAGACACATAATGTTGGTGTCCCTGCATATGGTGACTATATTGATTCAATCATTTGGGGAAAACTTGAAGTCTCATAAATGGATATCAAGGGTTATATTCGTCAATATGGCCAAGATCTGCCAGTATTGAGTGCATTATTAATATATCTGTTTATTGAAAAATATTATTAGTCTTTTATTTTTTAAACTGTAGAATGGAGGGAAGAGAGGGTTGACTGGGGTTGAAATTGTGACTGGTTCTCAAGATAACTGTAAACAGAGGCCCAAATATACCTTTTGTAAACTGCGTGGGAGGGAGCTCCACCTTTAGTAGGTAATCGTACATAAAGGATTTATATGGGCATGAAGGAAGAGGTCCAAGATAGTGAAAACAATGAGTTAGGTAAATTTTTCATGTTTGAGGAATTATGGCCCCTGGAAAATTTTAGGGCAGAGAATTAAAGAGGAAAGTGAAAAATAATTATAGTAACAATACTGTATGTTTAGATACAGTCTAATTTTAAGATTTTTGAGTTGTTCAAAATTCTCAGAGTCAGGACTAAGTTTTCTTGAATGAGACTCTACTCCAGAACTTGATTACTGGGGTTTCTAAGTGCATAAGGTATTTGCTCTCTTATGGTAATGAGAAACCTGACAGGTCAGTGTACCTCACTGCACAGGTCTTTAGAGAAGCAATAAATAAAACTTGGGTCTATCTCAACAATGTTGAAGGGGACCCACCCAATAACTATTCAGCTATGGTGCATGTTTGGAGATCATTTGCAAGCATTCTATTCCATAAAACGAGGAAGCTTCTTAGAGACTTAGAGAAAACTAGGAAAGGAATAGGACAGTTATTACTCTATGCTTCACCTTAACCTTGGAAAATGTTGAGAGGAAAAACCCTTAGGTCTGAAGGAAGGGAAAAGAAGTCACAACATTGGGTATCAACCTCCATTGCTTGGGTGCACCACATGACTCATGATTTTAAAATGCCTTTAAATATCTACAAAAATATTACCTTTTAAGCATACATTTTATGTCAATGCATTTCTTGGTACATATTGCAATACTATATTAGCTAAATCATTTAATTAAATGAAATAGACCATTTCTTTGCCATATCATATTAATAGAGAGTCATTGTCATTTCCATTTGTATCCTAAGCACTTATTATACTTAGATACAAAATTCTGAGTATCCAGAGAGCAATTCTGAGTCAGGAATTATAGAGGATGATGATGAAGTCAGCATTGGCTATTAAAACAGCGGGTATAATCATAAAGTTGAAGTTGACCAACTCCAATGTAGTGCTTTCTGTTTCTTAGCCCTTTGAATTCTGAGTAGGTAGGTTGTCCTGCTTGAGGATAAGGTAAAGGAGAATGAAATAGAACTTATTGTTTTTGTAGCAAAGATTTACACTAGAATACCAACTCTCATCTAGGTGGGAGAGAACCCTGAAAGGAAAAATTCTCTGTTTTGGGATGGAAATTTACTTTGAAGTAAAAATTTATCTTACTAATTGAATCTTAGCTTACTATTGTGGTTTTGCTACACTAAAACATTTATTTCAAGTTTTATGAGAATGGAATATGAGAATTATGGAAGGCAGATATAATTACAACTTATGGAGTCATCAGAATTCTTTTTAATGTTTAAATCG
This sequence comes from Myotis brandtii, assembly GCF_000412655.1. Lineage (NCBI taxonomy): Eukaryota > Metazoa > Chordata > Mammalia > Chiroptera > Vespertilionidae > Myotis > Myotis brandtii. The sequence goes on from NW_005364596.1 coordinate 3,708,565, forward strand.
TTGGGCTGGAGGCCAGATCTTTGATTTCTAACTGAATCCATTTGACTCTATAAACTTATTAGTCTTTTGTATTTGATTACTGGAATACCTAAGAATTCTTCTAAATCATTCATTAGTTTCTATTCTAAAAGATAACGTCTTCATTCTATTGATGCTATTTTGCTTGTGTGGTTATAAAAACAACTTGATTTTACTTCTTTTATTTATTGAAGAATAATTTAATAAAAAAGAACACAGCAATGGTGACTTTTCCCCTAGAGGCAAAATTATGGGGCAAAACAAATCTACTAGTTTTTGAATTTGTTTTGGAGATCATCATTTGTTGGAGTAAATTCTGCAGTTGATCAAGAGACACAAGTTGAATGAGGAAAATAGATGCACTGAAGATGCTACAATGAGATGCTACTGTCATCTTCCCATTTTTTTCTCTGAGAATAAAGGCAATTGATGCCCCATTAAACAGTTACTCCTTATTACTCTTTAGTTTTTTTTCTAAGATTGTCATAAAAATAGAAAGGATTTTCTCTGGTTAATTTTACTTCCATTCTGTTGGAGCCACCCATCCCCATAGCTACACCATGAATGTTTTTAATAAATATATATATTTGAGTATCAAAATTTCATTTATCTCACTCTGACCAAAATCTCTTGTCTGCTAAGCTTTGTTTCACCCTTGCTACCACTATAGCTGCTCTCAGAACATTCTAGTCTCTGGATTTCTCTCATTCTCTCCCGCCATTTAACCTCCTCCAGGGCACTTTACCTTTCTTACTCAGCCTCACTCTATGGAGAGAATAGTGTATGACCTATTTTCCCACTAAGTATCTGATTCTGTGTACCCTTATCCTTCCACTGTACCAGTAGCATTTAGTAACTCAGTAAAAAATCAGAGCCACATTCCCTTTTCTTGAGACTCTACCTGGGTGGTTGAAGGTCAGTAGTTCAGGTCATACACTGAGCAGTTGGTCCTGCTCAATTTTATGAGCTTAGCACTGTGCATAATTTTTTCCCTATGCATCTGGCTAGCTTTGTTTCTCAGGCCCTTTTAGATTTTTCAAATGGAATAATATAATAAGTATTCTTTTGAAAGTGCTTTCTTTCACTTAACATAATGTTTTCAAGATTCACCCATATTATAGAATGCATCAGTACTTCATTGTTATTTTTAAAGATTATCTTTATTGTTGAAAATATTACAGATGTCCTAATCTGCCCTCCCATCCCCCCAGCCCATTAACCCTCTCCTCCTTACCTCTGCCCCACCCCCCTCCCAAACTATTGTCTGTGTCGATAGGTTATACATATATGCATATAAATTTTTTGGTTAATCTTTTCCCACCACTTCACTGCTTTGTATAGCAGACTAAGGAAGTGGATTGCCAGATAAGGAAATGGTGGGATTTCTGGGCTATATGGTAACTCTATGCTTAACATTTTGAAGAACAGCCAAACTGTTTTCTAAAATTACTGAACCATTTTACAATCTCTCCAACAATGTATGTGTCCCAATTTCTTCATATTGACATCAACACATTACATCTGTCTTTTATTATAGTCATCCTATTGGGTGATTTTTATTTGCATTTCCTGAATGATTAATAATGTTGAGCATTACCCCCCACTCCCCCACCCCAGTTTGTTTATTTGGGAGAAATGTCTATTCAGGTCCTTTGGCATTTTTAAACTGGATTATTTATCTTTTTAAATTAAATTTTAGAAATTCTCTACATATTCTGGGTACAAATTCATTGTCAGATATATGATTTACAAATATTTTTTACTAGAAGCCTGATGCACGAAATTTGTGCAAGAGTAGGCCTTCCTTCCCTTGGCTGCCGGCATCAGATTCCCTCTGGCACCCGGGACCTGGGCTTCCCTCGAAGTCCCAGCTTTGTCCAGAAGGTGTGGTCTAATTAGCATATTATGCTTTTATTATCATAGATTAACTATGAGTGATCTTTTTACTTTCTTGATGGTGTTCTTTGAAATATCAAGTTTTTAATTTTTAAAAATCCAGTTTATTTACTTTTTATTTTGTTGTTTGTGCTTTTGATGTCATATCTAAGAAACTATTGATTAACTCAGAAAACAAAAATTTATTCCACTTTTTTCTAAGAGTTTTATAGTTTTAACTCTTACATTTAGGTCTATGATATATTGTGAGTTAATCTGCGTTACTGGTGTGAGGTAGGGGTCTAAGTTCATTCTTTTACATGTGAACATCCAGTTGTCCAGCACCGTTTGTTGAAAATATTATTTTCTTCCTATTGAATCATCTTGGCAACTTATTGAAAATCAATTGATGATATAAGGTTTATTTCTGGACTCTTAATTCTGTTCCACTTATCTATATGTTTTTTTGAGGTAACTTTTATTTTATTTTAATTACAGTTTACATTCAATATTATTTTGTATTAGTTTCAGGTGTATAGCACAGTGGTCAGACAATATTTTATATTAGTTTCCTACTGCTGCTATAAAAAGTTACCACAAACTTAGTGACTCAAAATAACACAAATTTAGATTACAGTTGTGGAGGTAAAAATAATTTGAAATGGTCTTACTAGGCCAAAACCAACTTGTTGGCAGGGATGTTTGCCTCTGGAGGTTATAGGACTGCCTTGCCTTTCCTAGCGTCTAGGGACTGCATGTATTCCTTGACTGTGTCTCTCTTCCAACTTCAAAGTCAGTTCTTGCACTACTCTGTCCTCGCTTCTGTCATCACATCGTCCCCTCTCTCACTCTTCTGATCTCTTCTTTCACATCATAAGAATCCTTGTGATTACACTGTGCCCACCCAAATAACCCAGGATAATCTCCCCTTCACAAGATACTTAATCACACCTGCAAGTTCTCTTTTGCTCTGTAAGGTAATGTATTGTATTCCCAGGCTGTGGGGATTCGCACATGGGCATCTCTGGGGAGGCTGCTATTCTGTGTACCACATATTCTTATGCTAGCACCTCACTTTCTTCATTACTGTAGCTTTGTAGTAAGTTTTAAAACAGGAAGTGTAAGTCCTTCAACTAGTCTTTTCTGAAGATTGTTTTGGTTATTCTGAATCCCTTGCATTTCTATGTGGATTTTAGGATCACCTTGCTAATTTCTGCAAAAAACCTAGATGGTATTTTGATATTCATTGTGTTAAATTTATATATCTTAACAAGATTAAGTCTTCTGGTGGATAAACATAGGAGAGCTCTTCATTTACTTAGATTTTCTTTACATTTTCAGTAGTATGTATACTTTCCAGTGGACTAGACTTGTACTTTTTTGGTACATTTATTTCTTTTTTTAAAAAAATATATTTTATTGATTTTTTTACAGAGAGGAAGGGAGAGGGATAGAGAGTTAGAAATATCAATGAGAGAGAAACATCGATCAGCTGCCTCCTGCACACCCCCCATTGGGAATGTGCCCGCAACCAAGGTATATGCCCTTGACCGGAATCGAACCTGGGACCCTTGAGTCCACAGGCTGATGCTCTATCCACTGAGCCAAATGGTACATTTATTTCTAATAAAGCATTTCTAAGTGTTTTAAATTTTTGAGGCCATGGTAAATTGAATTGTTTTCTTAATTTTATTTTGGGTTTGTTCATTGCTAGTATACGTAAATAAAATTGACATTTGTATATTGATCTTATGTTCTGCAACTTTGCTAAACTTGCTTATTAGTTGAAATACTTTTTCTGTGAGTGTCATAGGATTTTTTAAATGTATAAGATCATGTTATCTGAAAATCAAAATAGTTTTATTCCTTTTTTTTCCAATCTGAATGCCTTTTTGTTTGTATCCCTTGCTCAGCTGAGATGGCCAGAACGTCCATTCCAATGTTGAATAGAGTGGTAGGAGTGGGTATCTTTGATCTCTTCTTGATCTTAGAAGGAAATAATTCAGTTTTCATCATTAACTATGATGTTAGCTCTGGGTTTTTCATAGATATCTCATCAGGCTAAAGAAATTCCCTTTATTTCTAGTTTGTAGAGTGGTTTTTTTTTAAACATGAAAACATTTATCAAATGCTTTTTCTTCATCTATTGAAATGATCATGTGCTAATATATTTTTGCATCTACTTTTATGAGCTATTCTCCTGTAATTTTATTTTCTTGTGATATTGTTGTCAGTCATTCCATGTGTTTTTTACTTTTAAATTATCTTTTTGAGGTATAATTCATATATAAGAAATTAAACTTATTTAAAGTGCACAATTGTTAATTTTAGACATAGAAATATACTTATGAAATCATTACCACAATCCAAATAATAAATGTATCCATTATTCAGATGCACTTTGTAATTTCTCTCTCCTGGCCTTCTCCCTCTCCTTCATTCTCAGGAAACCACTGATCTGCTTTCCATTACTGTGACCTAGAATTTTATATAGATGGAATCATAAAGTATAAGTCCTATGCATTTCAACAACAATTTTGGAATCAATTTGTCAGTTCCTATAATAAAAACCTGTGGGGATTTTGATTGTATTGATTTAATGATGCTGCCTATAGGCTTCAAAAATATATACTTTTATATTCTCTATTCTGACTGGCTTTAACAGGCTCCCTTGGCAAAGCTCTTCCTTTGTAATCACGAACTCAATCCTATTTCCCTCCTTTCCCCATTTCCTTGGGTATTGGCCTTGATCGTAGTCTCTTTCATCTTTTGCTTAGCTGAGCTCCAATCTCCTTCAATCTCATATTTTTATTTTATCCTTTTGCTATTACTCATTATAAAGAACAGAAATGTAAATCTGTATGAATTTCCCAAAGGATGACAAAGGAGTACAAGAATCTAGGATGGGCCTGTGACTTAGAGGTGCTTTTTATTTTATTTTATTGTATTTTTTTTTATTGTAGGTCTTGGATCCTCAAGAGAAGTGTGGAATGTATTCATTCATACGTTAGGGTACATTGCCTTGAAAACCATCTTGGGGAAAAGCAGGGTATAAATAATAAATTAAAATATCCTTCCAGTTACCAGTCTTTGATATGCCAGGTATGGTATAAGGAACTTCTGATAAATTGTGGATATGGGGCATTAAGACAGATCTGTTATCTATTATTAGAGCCTGGATATAGGAAGCCCATTTTTGGATGGTTTCTTCCCCCTGGGTATCCTGAACTGGGTGTTAAAGAGTGAAACATGTGTTTTAGATGTAGAAATTCATGAATAAAATGGCCTTTGGGTAAGCCTAGGTATTTTAAACATCTGGTTCTCAAATGCAGAAATCAACATTCTATTTCTCTTTATGTAAGAACATCACATAGGTAGGGGGAAATTCCAGCGCCACAGCAAAAGCCTTCTAACTGATTTCATTGTCTTCATTCTGTCCTCATAGTATCATATTTTAGTATTTCTATTTTCCTAAAACACAGATATGATTGTTTCTCTCTAACTTTAAAAGATTAGTCTTTGACAGTCTTCTATTTCCTCCAGATTAATGCTCAATTTCCATCACTTGACACTAAAAATTATTTACTGCTTATTTCCTTTCACTTTCTACATCTCTTACAACTCTCTATTGCAGCAATGTGACTAGGCTATGCATTTTCACATCTGTGTATCTTTGCTTCTTCTATTTCCCCTGCCTAGAATGTCTTTTCTACTTTTGAAATTATATCTATCTTTCAATACTCAGCTCCAATTCACATTCTGTGAATTTTAATTCTCCCAAGTCACAATTGCCACCTTTTTTGAGTGTTCTGGAGTTATAAGAGCTAGCATTTCTGATATGCTTACTAAAAGGTAGATCTTTTTATTACACCACTTTTTAGTTAACAGACACACAGCTGGTAAGTGGCAGGATGCAATTGCAATGGATGCTTCTTTCTTTTTTTAAAAAAATATATTTTATTGAATTTTTACAGAGAGGAAGGGAGAGAGATAGAGAGTTAGAAACATCGATGAGAGAGAAACATCGATCAGCTGCCTCCTGCACACCTCCTACTGGGGATGTGCCCGCAACCAAGGTACATGCCCTTGACCAGAATTGAACCTGGACCTTTCAGTCCGAAGGCTGATGCTCTATCCATTGAGCCAAACTGGTTAGGGCTGGATGCTTCTTTCATCTATTACTCAAACCTTTGATTATGGCCCTTACAACCTCTCTCCTTTTCCTCTCTCTCTTACTTTATGACAGGAAATGGCTGTTCCATTCAAGTACTGACATTCTCTCTATGTTGTACTGCCAACAATTGACTGAAATTTCATGTTCTCAGTTTCAATTCATGAAAAAGCTAATCTGAATAGAGCAGGTACTCATCCCTGGCCCACCCACATAGAGGACAACAAGGGGTATTCCCAAAACGACCTCATGGTTGTAGACAGTTCTCAGGGAAGGGAGGACCTACGGCAAGAAGCAGACACCTCTAAAAATACTACTTACTTTACATTAATAGTCATATCTTGATAAATTAATGTTTTATTTGCTGTGTTTTTCATGTTATTCTGGTAAGAATAATTTGTTTGGTTGCTTTCTTTTTAAAAAAATATGTTTTTATTGATTTCAGAGAGGAAGGGAGAGGGAGAGAGAGAGAGAAACATCAATGATGAGGATCATTGATTGGCTGCCTCCTGCATGCTCCTTACTGGGGATAGAGCCTTCAGCCCAGGCATGTGCCCTTGACCAGAATCATACCTGGGACCCTTCAGTATGCAGGCCAACGCTCTATCTACTGAGCCAAATCAGCTAGGGCTACAAGTTTGAACATTTCAGTCCCAGAGCCCTGCTCCTTAAACTTCATTGAGCAAGACAACAGCAAAAACAATGTCTTCATTTTTAGATATTTTCCATGTTGCCTAGATGTTTGAAAACACTTTGTACTTGGCGGCTAGGGTTTTTTTTTAAAAAAGTTTAATAGTAAGATAGTGCTCTCAGTGTTAAAAAGTGACTGGATACCATGCAATGCCACATTTCTTTCCAATAGGTGTCTAACTTTTTCAAGAAACAGCTAATCTCTTATAGAAATCCACTTGAATGCAGATGATGTAAATCCTTTTCTTTGTATCTTTCAAGGTTTTATCAAAAGCTATGTACAATTTTACTGCCTCTGACAAGCAGTGAAAAGAAGTTGTTTTTCTCACTGCTTACCTCCTTGGTAAGTTGGTGATGCCTCACAAAGAAGATATTACCCCCCACTTGAGTAAAGTGTCAGATATTTTCCATCATTTCAGTAGGAATGGCAGCCAGATCCATCACTGCACAGTGAGCCATGCCAGAGGGAAGGATGTCCAGGAGTGGACCACAAATTGCCTCCCAGGACTTTGGATCATTGTTCATTAATTGAGTGCTGACAGTGTGTTTGCCTCGCTGTTAAGTGAGAGAGAAGAAACAGACTCAATTTTCGGCATTCAATGTCTGAGTCAGTCAGATAGTACATTGGGTAGATTGAAATACTCTGATGGCTACATCTCAGGTAAGAGTTGCTTTATTTTTATGGTATAATATCTTCTGATGGAATGGGGAAATTATAATTTAATAGCATTAAAGAGTTATGCAGCTAAAAAAAATGGAGAGATAAAAAGTAGTTTCCTAATGAAAAATAAATTAATCCATCTTTTTTCCTTTTGTCATCTAAATCCCTCTTCTCACCCTCAAAGCTTGTTCTATGTGTAGGAGAGAATAACCTTCATAAATGAGGCCAAATTCATTTGATTTCCCTGGAGATTTGTGGTTCTTCAATATTAGTGCAGATTCCTTGTGTATGCTGCAGGAGGTGAGATTGGGTGAGAGCCAAACTGAGTCTTCATCATCTAACCATGCCTAGAAAATGCCAGTTATTCTAATTGGGTTATCTCTCCTGTTAACAAGTCTCTTTGTTTTCTTAGACAGCTATGTAGGGAATTCTCCACAAGTTCTTCCTATCTCATCTGACCCAGATGTTGTCTATATAAGGACAAAAATGTGAACACATCTTAAAAAATTTGAAACAACTTTAGATTGTTAGATTCCCCTGGGGCAGGATAGCTTAAGAATGTAATACCTTCATGTTTGTGGTAAGTGACTGATGAATTCAATAAAAGAGTTTGATTTTTTGATAGGAATTATTTCTTGGGAAAGTATCACTGATTCACAGAAGAGAACTAATTGCACCTACATGTTATTCTGATTCTGTGAGGATGAATATGTATTTATTTATTATATTGAATGAGGAGGAAGGGAGATAAAATTGAGGTACAAGAAATAGAGGTCAAAGGGAACAAACTTGCTTTTTGGCAGATACAAGAGGAATAAGGATTACAGCTAAAAACACAAAGTAGGAATTCGGGATTTTTGGAAAAAAATACTTATGACCATCAGGTAAATATCACATTACCTCCAAATTAACTTTATGGTAACACATTTTTTCTTATATGTTGATGTAGAAATTAAAGATATAATTTCTTTGCAAACCAACTGTGCATCTTGTAATTGATTTCTTCTATGGAGACAATATTTTGGCTGAATTTTTTGGCTCAATAGTTATATATTTCTTGTGCATCTATTATGCACTGGAGGTTCCTAGGATTGGAACTAGAGTATATGTCCATTCCATTACCATGATGTCCACACTCATCACCACAAAAAACACAGACATGATTGCATTCCTTATAGAAGGCAAATTTAACTCAGATATTTTAAACACCCATATTCAATGTAGCTCTAATGCAAGATCAACCTATATGAAGCCATTTTTTCTGATGGTTTCTACAATAAAAATATTTTGGCCAGCAGAGCTGTGGTGGGATTTGAGCTTGTTGCAAGCTGACTAGTATGGATGTCAATCCAAAGACCACTCAGTATAGCAGAGCAGCCTTTGGGATTTTGAACATGTTGGATTCCTCCTCCAAAAGCATCTATAATGAACAGAGTTATTTTGAAAGCATTCCCTGCAGTTCATGCCTTAATTCAATCATCTGGGAATAGGAAAGCAGATCCCTCTCAATACACCACTAACTTGGATTTCTATGGTATTATGCACAATCTTCTCATTTATTTTTACAGTGATAGAGTGGTTTCTGAGCCAAGTTCTGCAGGCATGTGGGGGAGAAGGAAAAGGTTTAGATGGTTCTAAATTTGTGAAATAACTGACATTTTTTATTTTTTTGCTTTTCTTCAGAAATGAAAACAAACACCAGTAAACTGCACACCTTAGAGCAGAAGGATGCAATTCTTGGCCTCTTGGCTCATTTTGGCAAAAATCAACCCCTTTGATTCAAGAATGTTTTGTTTGTACCAGTGCCCTTTACATCCTATTGCCTGTGTTCTGAGAATTGCTTCTCTAGCTTTTTATTAACTTGATTTACTACTTTTAACCAGAAAATTAAAAAAGAGAAACTAAACTATGGAGGAGAAGTAGATTCTCTGACCTAGCTACATTAATCATGAAAATGGTATCCATCATCTCCCTTAGCGTTTGCTTAGAGCTTTCATAGAAGTGACTGCTCCTTATTAACACCCTCCTTCCCTAGAGGAGGTAATTTATTAGCAAGAGGTTCTGATTTCTGAAGATTTTGTTACTTCTCAGATATAGATGCAATAAATAATTATGGAGACATGAATTAGATAAATACATGCTAATGAAAAAAGCATTATTATATATACACATGAAACTCCAGTGACCTAGCACTGTTCTTTTTATTTATTTACAATCTTTCTCCAAATCCTTCTCTCTCTCTCTGTTTGTTTTAAATTATTAGATACAGCCTTCAGTATTTACCATGTAGTGGACACTAATTGTTGATGTGCATTTTAGAGCAAGCAAAATACTCATTTACTATATAGTTATTAAAGAGAGTGAAAGTGGTGGTGTGAAATAATTCTCCAAGAAGCCTAAATAAGCAAACATGCTTAAACAACAAAAAGTTCATCACGGGAAATTCCTTCCCTATACATAATAAAATCTCATAGATTGTTTTCAAGGCTTAACAGTATTAATTGCAACAAGTCATTTCCAATATAGAATGCATCACAAATACTCCTCTTCAGTATCTAGCTGAATTGGAGCCATGTAAATGTGTTTGCTATACCCAAGAACAATGTGAGGAGAAATGGTTTATGATTTTATAACATAATTGAAAACAGCAAGAATAAAAGGTAAAATCAACTACTGAAGGAATTTTACTGCTCTCGGATTCTAGATTTTTTTTTAAGGAAAATATCTGGACTTCCGACCCAGTAAGGAAATAAGATTTGGTATATGGAAAATCTCTTCTAAGGCAAAAGGGAGTATGAGTAGTTCCTTGATTAGTCTGTCCTATATTTATTTTATCTTGGTTTGCAACTTTGCTGTTTAACTCCTGAACTAAATGTTGAAATTGCTTTAACTTCATTTAGGGACCATTTTAATTTTAGTTTGGACTTTTTCAGTATAAGAATGCATAAAAATAAAAAGTTGATGGAATTACATTTAACTGTAGAATATGATAATAAATATTTGGCACATAATTCCCAGAACATTAGATCTCAAGTAGAATCGAAATTAGTTAATAGTAGATATTCAAAGTAATGAATTTTATTGCAATAAAGTAATTGCATTTTATTCTTTTAAGACAATAATTTTGTGCCAGAATTAACTGGGAATCAGCTGAGGCAGTCCTCATATAAAGCTGTAAGCTTGTTGATGTGGTAAGGTTAGAAACATAAAGATTATGTCTTAGATGTTTTGATGTAATCACCATTTATTAAAGAATAATGGACATTAAGGAATCACAGTTCATCTCTGCCATTCTATCCTAAAAGCCTGGTTTAATTTTTTTATAATAAATGTTTTTTATTGATTTCAGAGAGAACAAGAGAGGGAGAGACAGAAACTTCAATGATGAGAGAGAATCATTGATAGGCTGCCTACAGCACTACCCCCTACTGGGGATCGAGCCCCCAACCTGGGTATGTGCCTTGATCGGGAATCAAATGATGACCTCCTGGTTCATAGGTCGACACCCAACCACTGAGCCACACTGGCCAGGCATGGCTTAATTTTATTGAACCAAAGTTGAAAGCTATTGCCACATTCTCCTGCTTCACCTGCTAAGTTCTGGCAGATATTTAGAACACTGGATGAAGAAGTGAATGAGCAGACTGTGGTTCTAAAACAAAGGGTCTGAAAGAGCATATGAACCTTCTCTCTATTTCAAAAATTTATTAGAGCTGCTTCTCTCTTGAACATTTATCACTACGAACATAATTTGTAGTTTTAATTTCCAGTTTGTATACTTGTTAACACTGAGTTAAAACGTTTAAAATTCTGTTACACTTGATATGACTCTTTTAAATATTTTTCCCACAAAATTTAATAAAAAAAGTTATGTCCCTTTGAATCTGCAACACTGAACAAGAGAGTGATTGGCTATAATAATATTGGGTAATTGAGTTGTGTTGGTGCCTGGATTTAAAAATGATGCAGACAATACAGAGATATCATGTTTCTGTTTCCTATGAGATCTCTTCTTCTTTCTTGAACCCTTCAATGTCAATATCTTTTGTTGAAATCACTAATAATTAAATTTTTGAAAAGTATAGATCATGCTCCCAGGAGAGGCACTCCAGCAAGGATACCTAATTGCTTGTCAGCTACAAGTTAAATGTGGCTTACCAAATGGCTTTAGCATGCCAAAACATAAAATGAAATAAGAATCCAGAACTTAATAAAAATGGCCTCCAATGGAATTCTTCAGAGAAAAACGTCAATCAGCAAAGCGAATTTTATGCCAATGTCTAAAGACACTATGATTTTGTTCTACCATCCAGGAAAGAGGAACCCTTATTTCACGGTCAGTTATTCTTGGCTTGGCAAAACATAGGGAAGCTGGTGTTCCTCTAAGCTCCAAACCTGGGTTTGGCACTAATTTTGTATATATTCTGTTTTAGGCTCGGGCCCATATCAGAGAATACCTAAATTGACACTTCATTTTTCCCCTTTTCAAATTTGCAGTACCAAGGCTGGGTTTGATGTTGGAATTGGTCTTTGGAGGTGAGAAAAGAGAAACAATTTATTTGTCTGGAAATTTTCTTAGTCATAGTCTCTATGAAAAGAAGAGCGACTTTTTTTGACATCAAGTTCAAGTCACATTAGCATTCTATGGAGCAACAGTTGCAAGCCGACTGCTTTTTTTGGGTGTGATATTTGGACACTCTTCAGCCAATGCCTTGAACATACTTTTACACCCTCTTATTGTTGTTGTTGTTACTGAAAAATGAGAAATCAGGAGGTCTCAGTGACCCAAAAACCAAGAGTTGAGGCATAGTCAAGCTGACGATGTTGAAATGTCACTTCAACAGTCACAAAGATGGTAATGATTTCTACTCTTATGTTTTATAGTTTAAAAGTACTTCTTGTAAATAAACTGTGACACATCCGGACAATGGAATACCATTCAGTGCTAAAATGAAATGAGCTATGAAACTATGAAAAGAGTTGGAGAAACATTAAAACAAGTTAGTAGGTGAAATAAACCAATCTGAAAAGGCTACCTACTGTGTGATTTCCACTATATGACATTCTGGAAAAGACAAAACTGAAGAGGAAATAAAAAGATTAGTGGTTTCCCAGCGTTAGGGACTAGGAATAGATGAATAAGTGGAGCACAGAATTTTTATGTCAGTGAAACTATTCTGTATGATACTATAATGGTGTGTACACATCAGTATTTACATTTATCAAAACCCATAGAATGTACAACCCAAGAGCAAACCTGAAGCTAAACTATAGACTTTATCTCCATACCCTACAGTCTTTCTATTACCTTTCACAGCTTTTTGTGAATGAGCCTTAGAGGGCACAACTAAGTATGAAAGTTACGAGACAAGATTAGAATTAAATGGACAAAGCATTCCAAATTTAAAAAGCACAGAAAAAATGACATTAATGTATGAGAGATATACCTAAACAAAAAGGAATCACTGTAAACTGTGTAAATACCTATAAAATAGTGTTTTTAAATATGAAATATTGAAAAGTGAAAAAAATTGCTCTAGCATATGATAGTGTCTTGGAAACATTCTTTTTGTAGATAAATTGCTTTTAGAACTACAAAAGAGTGATTTTTGGAAGTATTTATAGTATTTCTATGGTAGATTTGACCAATATGTGGTTATTCATACCTTGGGTGTACAATTGATCTTCTTTCTTTTTAAAATATGTCCTTTTAAAAAGACTGCCTGGAAGACGTTTAAAGGGAATGTGTTGATACTCAACTCTATTATAACAGACGTTAGATGTGCTTGAAGTTCTTTTGTCAAAATTGGTCTAGATCTCACCAAGGTTGTTTTCAAGTTCAGAAATTCATGTCATTGACATCATGCCTGTATCATCAGGATCTGTCCCTAATTTGGCTAAATTAAATATTTATTCAAAACCACAATTTAATTATTTTTAATAATCCATTAAAAAATCTTACCTTAAAAATTGGAATTAAGTTCAGATTAATTATAATAAAAAAATACCCTTGGCATTTCTTTAGGCTTCTACCCTAGGATTTTCTAATTTAATCACATTTTAAAATAAATTCAATTTCTGTGCTTATAATGAAGTAACATTGATTTATAATGTTAGGTGGTAGAGAGCACATGAGCTTTGGAGTCAGAGCTACTTGGGTTTGAATCCTGACTCTACATTACTTCTCATTCCAAGTCTCACTAATTGCCCATGGCTTGCAGTTCAATAGCAGAACAATTAGTGTTGTGTTTATGGTTATTGTTGTTCTTTTATAAAATCTGCTCTCCCAGCATTTTGCCAAGGGTTCTTATGATTTCACTACAATCTCAGACATTTAGTTACTTCACAAAAGTCTTATGCAGTCCTTTGGTGTTATCCTCCTAATTTCTACTATCACCTTCCCCTCTCTACAATATGCCGCATTGCACTTACTATCCCCAGCCTTCAATCAGGTATCTCTTTAACAGGGTTTGGAGCTAAATATCTTGCTTCTTCATATTAACCAGACTGTACCATGGGCATATTTCAAGTGTTTAGCAGGTAATTTCCAGGCAGTGGTTTAATTCTTGGTGAGGTTTAGGCAAGCATTCATTCACACCATCTTGTATCTGGTGTACAAAGAGGGAACTTTCTAAAAATTGAGCTCGGGTTCTTACTGGAGGTGTGAGCTACAACATAAACAGAGGACCAAAAATATTTTTAGAAAATTAATAAGCATGAGTTTTGGTGATTCATATTAATTTTCTCTCTAAATTAAAACCAGAATTAAGTTTTAGAAATTTAAAAATTTTATAGGAAAGTACAACCAAAAAATGCAATGTAATAATCATTTTGCCACCAGCAAGAATGAACCATCATTGACATTTTACTGTGTTTGCTTCCCATTTTCATTATTTTTTAATGGAACAATCACTTTGCCATTTTTATAAAATTGACACGTTCCCATACTATGACTCCAGATAATCCAGTAAAAATAAGATTAAAATAATTTAAAAAATGTATTCCCAACACCCAATAACAAACATCAACATTTGTTAAACATTATTATAGACATCTTTTTAAAAATTAAATTTATTGATATGACATTGGTTAATAAAATTGTGTAGGTTTCAAGTGTACAATTCTATGATATATCATTTGTATATTGCATTGTGTGCCCACCAACCATAGTCAAATCTTCTTCTATATAATTATATAGAAGAAAGATGGGAAGATATCCTATATAATAAAAGGCTAAAGTGCAATTGTCCCCTCTACCTGGAGTTCTACCAGGGCCTGGGCCGGCCAGCCAAATGCCCATGGCCCTCCCCCAGGCCACCCAGCCTGATTGGCTCTGACTGGGGCAGGCCAGCCGGACCCCACCAGTGCATGAATTTGTACACTGGGCAGGCCTCTAGTACTTTTATAAAAATGAGATCAAGTTATTGATACTGTTTCTGATAAAAATTATATATACTTTGAACTGAATTAAACATAAAATCAAACTGAACTGAAATATAAAGGAATCATAAAACTTCATATATATGGATAGATATGTACAATATGTATGTTTAAATATGTCTATTTATCATTAATTCATCACAAAAGATATTTTTTTCTGAAATATTCTGCTTAGGTAAAGAAAATAGATAATGGAAGTTTATGAAGAAGTTGAAGACATTGTGTTTTTACATTTAAAACAATTTTTATGTAGTGGCAATTGACTCCCTGCAGTAAAAGAAGAGCTTGGTGTTAACTAATCCCATAAACAGCTTCCTTGATTTTTTTCCTCATTGTCCCAGCACTTAATACTCATTTGTTTCAGAAACCATATTTCTCATAATATTTTTAAATTAATTATAAATTTTAAATTACTACCAAGACCTTATTATTCCTGAGTTTAAATTTTTTTTTTATTTTGGGTTTTCTTTTGAGTATCTACACTTATCAAGTAAAGCTAGTGGGTTGTATATTCCTCAAATTATTTCATATTTGAAAATGATTGTTGATTTATTGCCTTTATACTAGAATGCCATTAAAACAAAGTACAATATTCTTTTTCTTTCTTTCTTTTTTTTTTTTAAAGCACAATATTCTTGGGTCATACTTTTTATTTCCTTCAGAATTTTGTAAATATTGCTCAGTTGTCTCCTGGCATAGAATACTGCTGTAGAAATGCTTGAGATCAACCTAAGTTATTTCCCTTATAAATGATTTGCTTTAAAGCCTGGATGATTACATAATTATTTTCTTATTTCTTATTAAAATATAATACTTTATATTTTAATATAAATTTATTGTACTATGTGGATAACAATTATCCTTAATTGGATCATTTTTGCTTTCTTCATTCATTAATTTCTCTTAAAATGCTGTTATCTACCATTTGCAACAGCATGGATGGACCTGGAGAGTATTATGGTAAGTGAAATAAGCCAATTGGAGAAAGATAAGTATCACATAATCTCACTCATTTATGGAATATAATGAACAACATAAACTGATGAACAAAAATAGATCCAGAGACAGAGAAGCATAGAACAATAGCATGTAGGTTGGAGAACACAAATAATATTGGAAGAGAATCAAAAAGTCACCCACTCTATATAAAAGCATATTGAATACCTAGACAAAGCCATTGAAGCATTAACAAAATCCTAAGAAACAACAGAAAGAAATCACAAGAAAGGGAGTGAGGGAGAGTGGAAGGGATGGAACAAAGACCATATAAAAAGACAGGGTGTAGATTAAAAGAAAATGATTCAAGGATAAAAGGAAAACAGAATTGGAGAGAGGGCACTAGGATTTTAAGAATGCTTAGACTCTGCTTTCTCTGCTGAACTATTCAGAACTTTCAGTTTATTCCTCATCTGGAAGGAGCGATAGAACTCTTATTTCTGTTAAGAAAAAGTCAAAATCACTTTTTACCTTTTGCACTTTCTATTACATCTCAGGAAGAGGAACAAAAAAAGTTATACATTTAATGTGCTGCTATCTAGATTTGGGACATTAATAAAAATTCTCATGACTTTATCTTTCAACAATGGGCTTTATGGTAGGTGTGGTTGGAGTCAGTTGTGAGTGCTGCTGCAGTATTTTCTGTTTTTTGTTTTTTTTAATCCTCACTTGAGGACATGTTTAGAGAGAGGAAGGAAGATAGAAAGATAAAGAGATAGATAGATGATAGATGATAGATAGATGGATAGATAGATAGATAGATAGATAGATGATAGATAGAGAAATGTTGATGTGAGAGAGAAATGTCCATTGCCTTCTGTGCATTCCCCAACCCACAACCCAGGTATGTGCCCTGACCCTGAATCGAACCAGCAACCTTTCGCTTGCACAGCACTCAATCAATTGAGCCACTCTGGCAGGGCTGTTTCTTTTCTTGAGAGTGAGGCTTTGAAGATATTGTGTCAGGCTTTGCCTTTGTGGCAGATTGGAAAAACAGCCCCAAATTCTTTCATTTTTATAGGAGCACCTCTTTCCATTATGGTTTTGTAGCTTCTCCTGTCAAGAAGGTGGCCTTTATTTTCCACCCCTTGAATCTGGGCTTAGCTTTGTGCTTGTTTTGGCCGATGGGATATTACCAAGTATGGTGCAAGCAGAGGGATACAAAGCACTTGAGCTGTGAGGTCTGATCTCTCTTGCTGTTCTTGGAACTTGATGGCCACTGTATGTAGAAGCCGAGGCTAGCCTGCCAGAGAATAAAGAACATGTGGCTCAGCTAACCTGATATTCTGGTTGATAACCTGCCACTTGTCAGACATGTGAGTGGAAGATCCTCAATCCCACAACCATCAGTAGACCAACCATCTAAACACAAACTCTTGGAAGAACCCAAGAGAGATAGGCCAAACTATCCCAGATCAGAACATAGATGACCCACAGAATCTTGATGTTGTTTTAAGACACTTAGTTTTGTGTTGGAGGGTGCTTTTTAAAATAGCAACAGATCCAGCATCTTTTGCTATTGTTATTGTTGTTGTTAGGGATAGGAAGAGAGAAATTCTAAAATGCAGAAATTGTTCAACCAAGTTGCAACACTTAGTTGGTTAACATTGTTATTAGGACACTCCTGAATATTAATTACAACATAAACTCAACATAATTACTTGTTAGTTATCTAATACTTTACAATTCACCTTCCTATAAGGTAAATTCAGGGGCTTCATACATTTGAAACATTGTGCTAACCACATCTGTATTCTCTTGAGTGAAAGTCCATGCAATCAAAAGGACAATCTTATTTCTTTTTCCTTTTTCTCTTCTTTTCTTTTCTTCTTTTTTTTTTTTTTTTTTTTTTTTTTTTTGAGACAGCTCTGCTTTAGTAACCTGCGCTTCCAATTTCATTCGGACAAAAAATGTGTTTAATTGAATGCAACTTCTCAATTTTTTCTATGCCTATCTTTATCCTTCCCTATTTTAAATTTTATTCAAAAAGGTATTAATCATCCACCAAAGGAATTTACAATGGATTCATTTTGGTCTGTCAATATGGAAAATCTCAGCACAAATCCTACAAAGGGGCCACAGAAAATAATGGCAAACAAATGCTGAGAAGCAAATAATTGTTGAATGCAACAGGATGTCACGTTTGTTTGCAGCCTCAAGGGCTCAAGATCCTTTAAATGGGCTTTGTTGGAAAAGATCTGAAGGCTTTCATGCCGCAGAGCCTGGAAGGTTGATAATTTTGGCTTTTTTCCAGTCTGACCTATTCATTTGACAGACAGACTGACTGCAGATACACTTTTAATTGTCCTGGCTCTCAGAAGAGGTTAAAAATGTAGGCAAGCGTCTCCAACATTGATCTAGATGTCTCCGAACTCTGAAATTTTGCTAGATGTGGATAAATTACAGGCTCATTTGCATGTTTCAGTTTCACCAACTCAGTCAAAATTTATACTCTCTCTGACTTGGGATTTACACCAAATGTTAACAATAGCAATTTGGTTTAGTAAAAAGAGACCCCAACTTGGAGTCTGAATATTACATTTTGGACTTGGATCCACAACCCATTAGTTGGGTGACCTTTGCAAGTCTCTTAACTAAATTGAACCTAAATTTTCTAATCTGTAATATGAGAATGACAGCACACTCTTTCTCTCTCAGGGAATTGTGAGTCAAATGAATCACTACTTATGTAAGTACTTTGCAAATGAGAATGCAGTTTATAATGAAGCTGTTATTATGCATCCAGAAACACTGGGAAAAAAAATCCTTTGGTTGATAAGACAAACCTCCTTATTAATTTTCTTCTTTGGACAATCCTTAGGCATTATTTCTTTTTGTGATGGCTCCTAATCCATTTCTAACCAAGACCTATTTTCTGTATTTCAGAACTATTGACCTAACTGATTCTTGGATATCGCTGAGGTACCTCAAACCGGGAAAGTGAGAAATGGAGCCCATCACCCTCTCTCTCTGTGAGACAGTTCCTCCTATGTTCTGTATATTGGTTATGGACATCACCATATATCCAGCTTCCAGGGTGCAACCTTAGCATCATCCATGACACCTTTGTTTTCTCATCACCTGTATCCAAATAAGCACTCAGCTTTGAATTTTACCTGCTTGGTAACAACAGATCCATTCATATCTCTACTGCCATCATCCTGATTAATCCCTTCAGTTTCTCACCAAGATTATGACCACAGCTTCTTTTGTCATCTCCTTGCCTCTGTCTTCTCTTCCTTCTCTTATTTCTCATAGTGAAACCAATAATCTTTCAAAAATGCAATCTAATCAGGTAACTTTCTTTAAATGCTCTGCGCCTCCTTTATTCTCTCACATATAGTTTAATATGTGAGGCCATCACAACTTGACGTTGTCCCATCTCTCTAGCCTTTTCTCTCACTTCCTCCCTCCTTGCACAATGTTTTCTACTGTCTTATAGTTCTCAAACATGCCTCGAATCTTTTTGCCAGTATTTTTGTTTGTCTGGAATAACCATCTCCTACCTTTCTTACCCGAATAATTTGTCTCTCAAATTTCAGATTAAAGTGCCACCTTCTCTAAGACATTCTGACATTGCCCCGCCCCCAAATTCAGTTTGGATTGGCTGGTTCATGAGTTCACTTTGCACTTCATGTCTCTATCACTGTAATAAATCTCATTGTATAGAAATTATTAGTTTACTTGACCAGACTTAAAGGCAGAGGCTATGCCTTATTTATCAGGTCATTAGCTATCATTTCCTGTCCCCTGCTGGTGTGTCCAAAGGTTCTGCTAATCTGCTACACAGTAGCACAGTTATTGTTGGATTGGGAATCAGGCACATATGAATTTGAGTGTAATCTCTTCTATCCTCTGTTACCTTCATCTGTAGGACAGGAATGAAAATAATACATCTCTCACAGAATACACTTCTATGTTTGTAAGTGCTTAAAAACTATTATTTCCAATTTAAATTTTTCTTAGCAGATAAACCTGAATATGAAACTTACTTCTATGAGATAAGTGCATGGTCTCTAAGACATGGATTTTGAGTAGGCCCCTATTGCTCCCATGTTTCCCCTAGAGCAGTGGTTCTCAACCTTCCTAATGCCACGACCCTTTAATACAGTTCCTCATGTTGTGGTGACCCCCAATTTCATTGTTACAAATTGAACATAATTAAAGCATAGTGATTAATCACAAAAACAATATGTAATTATATATGTGTTTTCCAATGGTCTTAGGCGACCCCTGTGAAAGGGGTCGTGACCCACAGGTTGAGAACCACTGCCCTAGAGTTTAACTTCCCACTGGTATGATTCATGGAATAAGGTACACCTAGACAGTTTCCCATTCTGTGGCCCTGGGTGACTGTTTTGCTTTTGTTCATGAATTATCTTACAGACTCAACCTACAATACTTAGTTTTATCTTCCCCTATGTCCTAAATGAGTAGTCTTCCTGTCCAATGCTAACTTTCATTCAGTGGGTTGTCTTTTTTCATTTTGTTGATGGCATCCTTTGCTGTTCAAAAACTTTTTAGTTTGCTGTAGTCCCAATTTTTTATTTTGTTTCCCTTGCCTTGGGTGATATATCTGAAAAATTATTGCTAGGAGAAATATCTGAGATCTTATTGCTTATGATTTTTACTAGCACTTTTATGGTTTCAAGTATTACATTTAAGTCTTTAATCCATTTGGAGTTTATTTTTTTTTGTATGGTATAACAAAGTGGTCTAGTTTCAGTTTTTTTGCACATATCTGTCCAATTTTCCAAACATTATTTATTGAATATACTATCTTTATTCCATTGTATGTTTTTGCCTTCTTTGTCAAATATTAATTGACCATAAAGGCATGGGTTTATTTCTGGGCTCTCTATTCTTTTTCATTGATACATATGCCTGTTTTTATGCCAGTAGCATATTGTTTTGATTACTATGGCCTTGTAATATAGTTTGAGATCAGGTAGCATGATTCCTCCAACTTTATTCTTCTTTTTCAAGACTTCTGTGGCTATGAGGGGTCTTTTGTGGTTCTATATAAATTTTTGGAATATTTCTGTGACTATGCCATTGGTATATTGATAGGAATTGTGTTGAATCTGTAGATTGTTTGGGTTGTTGGGCATTTTAATGATGTTAATTCTTTCTATTCATGAACACAATATATGCATCCACTATATTGTCTTCAATTTTTTTCTTCAGTATCTTTTATAATTTTCCAAAAACAGGTCTTTTACATCCTTGGCTAAATTTATTCCTATGAATTTTTTTGTAAGCAATTGTGAATGGGTTTGTTTTCTTAGTTTCCTTTTCTGATCTTTCATTATTGGTATGTAAAAATGCAACTGATTTCTGGATATTTATTTTGTATCCTGCTACTTTACTGAATTCATTTATCAGTCCTAGTAGTTTTCTGGTGAAACCTTTAGGGTTCTCTGTATACAGTATCAAGTCAACTGCAAATAATGACAGTTTTACTTCTTCTTTTCTAATTTGGATGTCTTTAATTTCTTCTTCTTGTCTAATTGCTGTGGTTAGGACTTCCAGTATTATGTTGAATAAGAGTGGTGTGGACATTCCTGTCTTGTTTCTGATCTTAAGAGCAACACTTTCAGTTTTTGCCCATTGAGTATAACGTTGGCTGTAGATTTGTCATATGTAGCCTCTATTATGTTGAGTTATGTTCCCTCTATTCCAGCTTTGCTGAGAGTTTTTTTTTAAATCATAAATGGATGCTGGATTTTATCAAATGCTTCTTATGCATCATTTGACATAATCATGTGGTTTTTATCCTTCATTGTGTTTATGTGCTATATCAAGTTTATTGATTATGGAAATTATATCAATCTTGTATCCCATAATAAACCCACTTGGTCATGGTACATGACCATTTTAATGTATTGCTTGATCCAGTTTGCTATTATTTTATTGATGATTTTAGCATGTATGTTCATCAGGGATATTGGCTTATAATTGTTTTTTTTTTTTTTGTAGTGTCTTTATCTGGTTTTGGAATTAGGATAATGCTGGCCTTGTAAAATGCACTTGAAAGTCCTCCTTCCTTTTGAATTTTTGTAATAGTGTGAGAAGGGCAGGTGTTAGTTCTTCTTTGAATGTTTAATAAATATCACCTATGAAGCCATCTGGTCCAGAACTTTTGTTTCTTGGGAGATTTTTGATTGCTACTTTAATTTCACTTGTAATCTGACTATTCAGATTCTATGATTCCTCCTGATTCAGTTTTGGAAGCTTGTATTTTTCTAGAAATTTATCAATTTTGTCCAGATTGTTAAATTTGTTGGCATGTAGTTTTTCATAATATTATCTTAAAATCCTTTGCATTTCATTGGTGTCAGTTGTTACTTCTCCTCTTTCATTTCTGATTTTATTTATTTGCTTCTCTCTCTCTCTCTCTCTCTCTCTCTCTCTCTCTCTCATTTTGATGAGCTGGTTAAAGGTTTGTCAATTCTGTTTATCTATTCAACAAACCAGCTCTTAGTTTCATTGATTTTTCATATTGTTTTTTTTTAGACTCTATTTCATTTATTTCTGCTCTGATCTTTATTATTTCCTTCCTTCTACTCACTTTGGGCTTTATTTATTGTTTGGTTTTTCCAGTTTCTTTAAGAGTAAAGTTAGGTTGTTTATTTGAGATTTTTCTTGTTTCTGTGGTAGGTATGTGATACTATGAATTTCCCTCTTAGAACTGCTTTTGCTGCACTCCATAGATTTTGTTATTGTGTTCTCATTTTAATTTGTTTTAAGGTATCTTTTGATTTATTTCTTGATCTCATTGTTAACTTTCTGAACTTGTGTGTCTTTTTCCTTCACCAGGCTAGGGAAGTCTTTAGTCACTATTTCTTCACATATGTTGCTCTCTCTCTTCTCATTCTGGTACCCCTCTGATGTGGATGTTGTTATGCTTCATGTTGTCCCAAAGATCCCTGAAACTATCCTCATTCTTTTTACTTTTTGCTTCTCTGATTGTGTGTGGTTTTTTCCTGCCTTGTCTTCCAAATCACTCATCCAATCCTCTGCTTCATCCAACCTACTGTTTATTCCTTCCAGTGTATTCTTCATTTCAGATATTGTATTCTTCATTTCTGACTGGTTCTATTTTATGGTTTCTATGTTCTTTTCCATGGTGTTATGATACTCACTAAGTTTCTTGAGCATCCTTATAACCATTTTCTGAACTCTATATCTGGTAAATTGCTTGCCTCCATTTAATTTAGCTCTTTTTATGGAGGTTACTTCTGTTATTTTATTTGGGGCCTGTTTCTATGTTTCCCTATTTTGCCTGCCTCTTGTGTTTGTTTTTATGTATTCGATAGATCTGTTATGCCTCCCAGTCTCAGGAGGGTGGCCTTATGTATTAGGTGTCCTGTGGGGTTGAGTGGCATAGTTTCCTTGATCACCTGAAGTGGGTGCTCCAAGAACATCTCTTGTGTGGGTTATGTGGGCTCTCCTGTTGTAATTGAGTCTTGATTGCTATTGGTCACTTAGTGTGTGTGATTGACCCTCAGATTGACTGACTGTGAGCCTCAACCCTGACCATGGCATGCAAGCTGCTGTGCGGGTGTTGACTGCACAATGCAGAATTCACCTCAGCAGGGTCTGGAGCTTGCTGAGATCTGCCTTTGGATAGTCACTTAGGAAGCTTATTAGATCCTTCTCTGATGTTGTCTGAAGATAGCCTCTTGGTGTGTTGGTTCTGGGCCTCTGGGAGGGACTCTGGTGCAGGCCAATGTCATATATTTCCTATGACTGACTTTAGTCAACCTGTTTGGAGCTACAAAGTGATTCACAGTTTATGGCTGCCTCTGCTGGGCTACGGTGTTTGCAGGAGAGACCACACTGTGCACTAAGGCTGGCTATTACCAGCATCAGGCCCAGGGACAGGTCAGCAAAAGTCGTAAGGGATCCTAAGATCGGCCTCTCCCCATCTCTGCCTGCAGGCTGCCTACAGGGCTCAGTCACTGAAAAAGCCTCTGGCAGCACTCGAGTTGCATGAGGTAGGTTCTCAGTGAGTTTCCAGATAGAGGTAAGTGGTGCTCATCAGGTTGATACAGGTTTGAACTAGGTGTCAGTGTTGGGTCTAAGATCACCCAGCAAAAGTCCCTGGGTGTACCAAATCTAGCTGCCACATGCTGGGTGCTTGCATGTCTTTGTGTTGCTACAGGGTCTTAAGAAGTCATGGGGGTGAGGCCAGCAGAGTTTATCAGGCCCAAACAGACCAAGATTTGGCTGTGTGAAAGGAGGGCTCTGAACTGCTCAGGCATGGGAGGGAAAAATGGCCCTTGTCGTAGAGCTACAGAACTCAGTTGGTCCCAGATTCTGCCAGGAGGAGCCTGAGCTCAGCAGGGTGGGGCCTCCAGAAGTTGAAAGGATGGGGCTAGATCTCCCATAATGGGGAGATAATGGTCAGGCTTCAGGGAAGGTGGTTAATGTGGCCCCTGCACTAGAAACACACAACTTTATTTGTCCCAAATTTTGCCCAGTCCTCCACAGGGTTGAGCCACCAGTAGTTGGGTGGGTAGGGTGGCCAGGACCCCTGAGAGCGGTGCTAGAGGATATCCTGTAAGGGGAAGTGCCAGTTAGGGTTATGGGAAAGTAGGGGGGATGGCCTCCACCCCAGAGACACAAAACTCTGTAACTGACACCCCCTGTGTCTGCCCAGATTTCTATACCCCAGCTAAGGCAGCTGACTCCTCAGCAGTGCATGAGCTTCCCAAGGTAGGGTGAGAGGGGGTCCAGAGGTTGTGGCTATTGCTTTCCCCTAGAATGATGCTGTGTGGAGGGGAGTGCTCCACCCAAGGAAGGCTGTCTCTTCAGTTCTCTTCCCAGAGCCACAAAACCAAGGTTTTCCTCACAGGCCTCTAGTGGCTGCATAAGAAATTTTGTACATTGGCCCTTTAAGAGGCTCCCTGTGTCTTTAGCAGAATCCTGACTCTCCCTGACAGACAGAATCCCCACTGATTTTCACAACTGGGTGTTATGTGGGTTCTTTTTCCCAACTCTGGTGCTCTGGGCTAGGGAGCCCCGCTTATGGCTGAGACCCCATGCTTCTCAAGGGGAATTCCCCACAATTGAGATATCCCTCCAGAACCTCAGTTGCTCCCCAGGGGAGCAGAGACAGTCCTTTACTTGTCTCTGCCCTTCCTACCAGTGTTGATGTGGCTTTTGTAAATCCTTGGTTATGAGACTGCTTTTCAGCTATTCTTCAGTTGGTTATTCAGGATCATTGTTTTATAATTTAGCTGTAATTCCAGTTTGATCCTGAGAAAAGGTGAATATAGCTTCCATCTACTCTGATACCATCCTGGATTTCTCTGGACTAGTCACATTTTAAGTGCTTAATAGTCCTATGTGGTTAGTAGCTCTAAGGGATATCTATCCATCAATCTACCCTCTCTCCCCCATTTACCAAAACATTTCTTGAATACATTTGTGTCCAGCATTCTTGTAAGTGTGCTTACAATATAAAATCTTATATTATTCAAATGAACTACATAGTTATTCTTATCAAATAGGTTCATTGCTCATGAATACACTGGAAAACACTTCAGCTATTTCAGAAATGTGACATGATGACAATGATATCATAAGCACAAAGTACAAGGGGAACACAGACAAGAAGCACTTATGACAGGAAGAGTTGCTGGAGGAGTTGATATTTAAACTTGATCTGAAGAAGTTAGCAAGGAGTAAAGAAAAAGAAAAGTGCTCTAAGGTGAGGGAACAGTGTCAAGAAAGGCACAAGGATATGAGTGAGCTTGACAGGGGATGATGCCTTGGCAATTTATTCAGAAGCTGAAGAGGAGGCATGGTCTTTGCATTGTAAATACCTATAAGTAGGATAATAGAATACAGCATGGTAGTTAAGAAGATGAACTCTGGAGTCATACTGCCTGAGTTTGAATCTAAGGCTTTACACTAGTTCTGTGACCTTGGGTAAATTACTTCACTCTCTGTACATAATTATTTTCTCATCAAATTGTAAGTAATATTAGTATTTTCATTACAGGGTTGTTGTGAGAATGTCATGAGCTGTTACATGAAAAATTCTTACAATGATTTCGCCAGTAGGCTTGATAAGTGGTAGATATTACAATAAAAGCAATTTAAGTAGTCAAATAATACAATGAGATTTGCATTTCATAAATATCACAATGTCAACTGAGGGTGAATTCAATAAAAAGATTACTAAAATATTTTAGTATGATATAATGAAGTCCATACCAGGGCCCAGACAGTGGAAATTTGAACACTGACAGATTTGAAGCATGTATAGGAGGTGAGAGGGCTCGATGATTGAGCTGATGGGACAGGTGATACAAAAGAGTATATTAGGACTCCAAAGTTCTGTCTTGGGTGCCTGGGTGAGTGACGACACATTAAAAAAATTTTAAATATATATTTTATTGATTTTTTTACAGAGAGAAAGGGAGAGGGATAGAGAGTTAGACACATTGATGAGAGAGAAACATTAATCAGCTGCCTCCTGCACATCCCCCACTGGGAATGTGCCCGCAACCAAGGTACATGCCCTTGACCGGAATTGAATCTGGGACCATTCAGTCTGCAGGCCAACACTCTATCCACTGAGCCAAACTGGTTAGGGCGTGATGACACATTTTAACAACATAGGGAACATAGAAAGAGTGGGCCGGAGTGGTGGGCATGAGAGTGAGGATGAGGGATGAAGGATGGATAGGAGAAAATGAACTGAAAATGATTGATATAATTAGATATATTGTATTTGAGGTGAATAAGGGATATTTTAGAGTGAATGTTAAGTGGGAGAGTGGTATATAGTGCTAATGCTCAGGGTAAATATTTAGGCTCTGACTTTTTATTTACCAAGGAAGTGTTTAAGGGTGTAGTTGGTATTGATAATGTTGTAAATTTTGAGGAAATAATAGATACCCTCTCAGAATGATTAGTTAAGCCTTTTCCTGCCCTTAGATGTGAAAAATTTATATATGATTTAAAACAGTTTTATATGTTTACCATAACCAAATAAGATTGTTATTAATGATTTAAAAAAATTATACTGACCCACACAAAGCCACACTAACCTTAAATTTAATTTTTAAAAGAACACAAATTTCAGTAATGCAAAATACATGTATTCTATTTTTACATGAAAATAAAGAGTACAGGTCATAATCTAGTAACATCTCATACATGTAATAATAATAGTAGCATGTGCAGGTGCAAGAAATTAGAAGTAGAAGTTATGACCAAGAATTATATACTTCTTGGTTAATATTTTTATAACTAGAATACATTTTAATCATGTAGTAGAGATCCCTCATCTCTCCTTCAGGCTATTCATTGTTAAGTATGGAATGCGCATTTTTTTAGATTCAGACTCAAGTCATTCAGTAAATTCAGGAAATATCTATGTAAACTAATGCCAGAGAAGTGGATCCCTGGACACTGGGGCTCTGTTAGAGCCATTTATATGGGGAAATCCCCAGACTTAACTGAAAGGGGTTCATTTAGCAGATGTGCACCTGGCAAGCACTAAGACAGGGAAGAAGAGAAAGTAGCACATTGTGACAAAGGACAGATGTAGAGTGAGTTTGAGAGCTAGAGAAACCAATGGATAAAGAAGTTGAATGGGTGATGTTGGAGTAAGCCATTGAAGGAAAGGATGAAGCAAGAGGTTTATGATAGATTTCGTTATTGCTCCCAGATTTATTGCTTCCTTCTGTGTGAAGATTATACTTCTCTGCTTAGTGGACATTAAGCTTGGCCTTGTGACTTAGTTGGACCAAAGAAAAGTGAGCAGAACTGATGTATGTTTCTTTCCAGTGGAGTTTTAACAACCATTGCAGAGTTTCTATCTCTGTTGTCCTTCTGCCAGGACTTCAACCTATTCCACAGAGGAGCTTTCAGTGATGTACATGCAATGTGAATTGAGAAGTTAATCTTGTTGTTGAAAGCCACAAAGATTTTTGGGTTCATTTGTTACTGCAGCATAACCTAGCTAAAGCTGATTAATACAAAGTATACAAGGAACAAACAATGACATTATGGGAAGGTCAAGGATTGGTTTGAGATCAAGCTCAAGAACAAGAGTTCTGGTCTCTGGGTTTCTCCTAATGCTTCCCTGCCTGTCTGTGTGTAGATCCCTACAATATAAGATTATAGCTGTGTGGTATCACAGTATAAAAATATGGACTAGGCATCAAACACTGCTTCCCCTACACACCAAAGACGTGGTCTTTGGCAGACTATTTCATGTCTGTAGCTCAGATTCCTCTGTAATGGAGAAAACAAAACCTACCTCATAGAGTTTGTTGTGAGGATTAAGCAAGGGAATGAGTGTTTCACAGATATCTGGTATATAAGAACTGAGTAAATAATAACTATAATATTATTTTGGTTTTACACAATAAAATATACTTAGAATTGAAAATTACATAAAAGATTGCATATGACAGCCCATTCAATGAAGAAATATATTTTATGAACCTACTATAACAGATTCTTTCTCAAGGATGGTAGTTTCATGGATATTTCAATGATGCTTCTCAAACATAGAATCAGACACACAGATATCTTGATTGAATGCATGGTTTATTGCATGTTATGACACTGAATAGACTTTCATATATTAAAGAAGGACATCCTGTATAATAAAACCCTAATATGCAAATCGACCAAAAGGCAGAACAACTGGTCGCTATGACATGCACTGACCACCAGGAGGCAGACGTTCAACACAGGTGCTGCCCCCTGGTGGTCAGTGTGCTCCCACATGGGGAGGGCCACTCAGCCAGAAGCTGGGCTCACGACTGGTGAGCTCAGTGACGGTGGCGGAAGCCTCTCCTATCTCCACAGCAGCACTAAGTACCCCTTGGGGGATGTCCACCTGCTGGCTTAGGCCCAGTCCCAGACTGAGAGAAGGCGCAGGCCAGGCTGAGAGACCCCTCCCTCCAGTGTACGAATGTTGTGCACTAGGCCTCTAGTTGTTCATATAATTGCTGTAGGACAAAGCTAACTGGTAGAGAATGGGAATTAGCCTTTGCAGAGTGGTGGAATAATTGGCCATGGTAGCAGATTTATCATAAAGGATGGAGAAAGGATTTTAGAGTAGGAAAATGTGAATTTCAGTAAATGTGGGGAAGCAAAATAATGCTCAGCCTCCCAAAGATGTACACATCCTGACCTCCAGAACCTGTGAGTATACTAGGTTACTTGGCAATGGAAATTAAGGATGCAGATGACATTAATTTTGATAATCAATTGACTTTGAACTGAAGAGATTATTCTAGATTATCCAGGTGGGCTCAATCTTAACTAGATAAACTAGATGGGCCAAAGAAATGGATTCTCCCCTAGAGCCTCATAAAGGAACACAGCCCTGCTGATACCTTAATTGTAGTCCACTTAGACCTTTCAATGAATGGTGCTGAAAAATTAGATACTCATATACAAAATTTAGATTCTTACTTAACTTAAAATGAATCATAAATTGAAATGCACAACCTATAAGTATAAATCTTCCAGGAGAACACATAGGAGAAAATGTTCATGACTTTGAGTTAGGCAAAGATTTGTTAGATACAACACAAAAACATAATTTATAAAAAAATTAGACTTCATCAAAATTTAAAACTATTTTTTTAAATAGATTTTATTGATTTTTTACAGAGGGGAGAGGGATAGTTAGAAACATCGATCAGCTGTCTCCTGCACTACATAATCTTTGCATTGTGTGCACACCACCCAAAGTCAAATCTTCTGTCACCATATATTTGGCCCTTTTTACCTTTTACTATCCCCCCATTTTGCTTCGGTCTGGTAACCACCATGCTGTTATCTGTGTCTATGAGCTTTTGTTCATTTTTCTTGTAAAATTTATCTTTCAAAGTATTTGTTAAGAGAAAAAAAAAGAAAATTCACATCCTCAACACAGGTGCTGTTAGAAACTGTTTACAAATTTTATTCCTAATGAAGTCCTTGTATCCAGAATATATAAAGAATACTCAGCTCAATCTTTACTATCTTCCCTATTTCGCTTCTTTCTGATAACCACCATACTGTTATCTGTGTCTATGAGTTTTTGTTCATTTTTCTTGTAAAATTTATCTTTCAAAGAATTTGTTTAGAGAAAAAAAAGAAAATTCACATCCTGTTAGAAACTGTTTACAAATTTTATACCTAATGAAGGCCTTGTATCCAGAATATATAAAGAATACTCAGCTCAATAAAATCTGTGTAAATATCTTTGAACAGACATGTCACCAAAGAAAATAGATTGATGACAAGTAAGCACATGAAATGATGTTCACTAGAAAATTTTAATTAAAACACAGTGTGGTATTACTACTCACCTATTAGAATGGCTCAAATTAGATGGCTGATCATACAAGTGTTGGCAAGGATGTGGAAGAACTGGAATTCTCATACACTGTTGGTAAGAATTTAAACGGTAAAACCTCTTTGCAAAGTGATTTGGCAGTGTCCTAAAAAGTTAAACCTACAGTCACCATGTGATCTATTCATTATATCCCTGGGTATTTATCTAAGAGAACAGAAAGCATAAGTTAATACAAAACTAAACATGAATGCTCATAGCAACTTTATGTGTAATAGCCATCAACAACATTTGGAAAAAAAACAAATGTCCCATGACAAAGGATTGAATAAACATATGATGTTATGTCCATACAGTGAAATACTGCCCAGCAACTATTGGTACACACAGAACATGGGTGAATCTTTAAATAATTATGCTGAGTAACATAAGCCAGACAAAAAGAGTACATGCTGTGTGATCTTATCTATAGGAAAACTTTAGAAAATGCAAACTAATCACTAGTCTACAATGACAGAAAACAGATCAGATTTGGGAGGAAGGCAGAGAGTGGAAAAGGAGAGGGAGGGATTTCAAAGAGGCAAAAATAAACTTTGGGGGATGTTGGATATAGTCACTATATTGACTGTGGTAATGGCTGCCCTGGTGAATGCATATGTCATAACTTGTCAACTGTACACTTTATGCTTACTTTATTGTATGTCAAGTATAGCTCAGTAATGAAAAAAAAAGGAAACTGACCTTTATTATTCCTTGCATTGTGGTAGAGGATAAGACCATCTTGGGGTACAAAAAAATCGAGTTTGGGCTGGCCTTTAGGTTTCACAATATGAATTCTCATTTTATTGGACAGTGAGACTAACAGGAGATAGAAAAGGAACCTATAGAGACACATACGCTAACACACACACACACACACACACACACACACACTCTCAGTAATGAAAAAAAAGGAAACTGACCTTTATTATTCGTTGCATTGTGGTAGAGGATAAGACCATCGGGGTACAAAAAAGTCGAGTTTGGGCTGGCCATTAGGTTTCACAATATGAATTCTCATTTTTTTGGACTGTGAGACTAACAGGAGATAGAAAAGGAATCTATAGACACACACACACACACACACACACACACACACACACACACACACACACACACACATTTCTTGGGTTCAGTTCTTCCTTTCTCTGCATCTCCACATTTATGTGCCTACATGGTGTGAGGCCAGAAAGGCTCCCATTTAACATTTAATAAACCGCTCTTTGGGCTGGGCATGGAAGTGTGTGGTGGGCATTGCAAGAAGTCAGAGGGTCTGCAATTAGTCCAGGTGAATGCAGAGTTCGCCCCTGTCTCCCTCCTGTTTTTTCTTCCTTTGGTTATTATTTTTAACAAATATCTTTGTAATGTCATAAGTATTCTTACCTTGTTTGCTACAGCTCAGTGAGGTAGGTTAAGAATAAATTGATAAGAAATCGATCAATTTTATCTATGATGTAAGTTTGTTTCTGGGTTTCCCTTATGTTTCAGAAGAAGATCTAGTTTCTCTCAGAGAGGGAGGATATAGTCAGCCTCAGGGGAGCCAGGTCACAGAGAAGAAGCACTGTTATGTTAACATTTACGCTATTTTGTTCTGTAACCTCTCTGGTCCATGGGCTCCCATCTGTAAAATGAGGGAGCTGTATGGAATACTCCTTTCCAAAAACCATGAAGCTAGTTGGTTCAGAAGTATTTTCCTGGTGGTTTTCTCCTAGTTATAGAGCTAGAGTTTTACAGGGAACAATTTTTTTTCTCTTTCTTTTGCTTTCACAGTTTAGTTATAGATAGTCTTTGCTCATCTGAAATCTGATAATGATCTCAGTTATTTTATTTTAGCACTTTTGCGCTAATAAAAAATATTACTTTTTTGTTTACTTAGACTATTTAGCCCCAAGGATTAATAGTCTTTGCTCATCTGAAATCTGATAATGATCTCCTTTATTTTATTTTAGCACTTTTGCACTAATAAAAAAATACTACTTTTTTGTTTACTTAGACTATTTAGCCCCAAGGATATATGCAGATATATATAAGATATAACTTAGTTCACTTATTTTGAAGTGTCTAGAGTTAGTTTATATATTAGGATGTCTTTGAGAAACAACTTTTCCATCCCTAGCACTGGGTCCATGTGGAGGACAATTATTATTAAGATTGCTATTGCTATCTAAACTTCCATTGATCATATTTTATCTGCTTTGTTTACTGTTGTATTCTTGCTATTGTGTAGGGAAAAAAGGGGGTTCTATGGCAAGTAACCTCACAGGGTTATCTGATCATAAATTTCTAACAGGGGCAGATCATGGTGGATAGTCACACCCCAGGCATATAACTTCTTTAGTAAGAGGTTTATCTTTGCCTTCAGCAATCCTGTTCATTGTTTCTGTAAATCTAGATGAACACACCTTTGAAATAGGCCATAACCACCCTCAAGAGAGCACATAAACTTGTTAACTATCCGGTAATTCAATCTCCGCTTTGTTTTCCCCGCTTCCAAGTAATCTTCCTTCTGTTCCCTCCTTAAATTCAAATGCATATAAGAAACTGCAAAGCTGTTATTCTCTGGAGCATTTGAGATCTTGTTCCCCATCATATGTCCTCAGTTTGGCTCAAATAAATTCATAAAAATTCCCAATAGATTTGGATGTTTCTTAAGTCGCCAGTATTGAATAAATGACCAAATGAATAACTTTCATGAACAGGAAATTAGACAAGAGGTTACAATCTGGGATGAGTAGCGGGAAATCTCAACCATGAACATAAGATGAGTAAGGGGGTTGGAGAGGATCCAGATCTTTACGAAGAAGGGCAAAGTTGCAGACTTAAGAAAAGTGAACCAGGACAAATTGGAAATGGGGGTTACAACTAGAGGGCAAGTCCCTGGCTGGGTTACAGGAAGAAAGGGGCCCTGAGGTGCATGCACATTTGCATATGAACGGAAGGAAAATAGGAGTGAGGGGAACTAATCTTTGGGAAATGCATCCAAGCTCTTGCTCCTGGTTACATTGAACAAGGTTTTGCTACCATCAGTTTGACCCATTAAGGTGGCTGATCAGCATTAAACATAACAGACTTGAAGGAGTTCTGTTCTGAAAATTGGGATCCCTTCTGTCTTTGGGTCTGTTAATGGTGCAATCACTGCCAAACAAACCTTGTAAGAAATCCTGACTATCAAACTTGTGAAAGTAGCCTATTGCTAAGAAATGTCTAGCTTCCTTTGCTTAGGGAGATAAACTGACATCTTTCTTAGAGGCACCCGATTAGATTCTAAGCAAAAACATATAAGAAGGCTTTCCTACAAGGTATTAATTACAAAAATAAGCAGATCTCCAATGGAGAGAGGCTCCTCCTTTTGTAAGCCCATGGGTGGTGTGTATTTCTGTGTGTGTTTTCTTCCAAATTATGCAGCT
Organism: Myotis brandtii; assembly: GCF_000412655.1. NCBI lineage: Eukaryota > Metazoa > Chordata > Mammalia > Chiroptera > Vespertilionidae > Myotis > Myotis brandtii. The sequence continues at coordinate 3,742,182 of NW_005364596.1, forward strand.
TAGATTTATCTTCTAAATAATCAATGCCTTGTGTCAGGGGAGAGCTGGCAGGGGAAGCAGAAGCGCAGCAGCCTGGTCTGCGCAGTGTCTCCAGAACATTTCAGCCGGGAGAGAATGCGACTTCAGCATGTCCAAATGTATCTTTTCTCCAACATTGAGGCTTTTTTTTTCATGAATATTGGAAACAGAAGTGTTCCTTTCCCCCTTCCCGTAGCTAAGTAATTAAGCCTGTTTCAAGACATACAGTCAAAATAGGTTTCCTAGTTACAAACCCTAAGCAATGGTGGCAAACATTTCTTATTACAGTCCTTGATTGCCATCAGCCAACATTTGTCCTTTGCGGATTGTTTCTTAGAAAAAAAAATTAGTTTTGAAGAAATTGACATGTTTTTGTACCTGCAGTAAGGAATATAGAAAAGAAAGGTGTTTTTATTTTATTTTGCTACCTTATTGCCATTTAAAAAAAAAATCAATTGAGTGTTTACAATACTCACCAAAGAAGGTTAGATAGTAACTGAGGGGGGAGAGGGAGAGAGAGAGAGAGAGAGAGAGAGAGAGAGAGAGAGAGAGAGAGAGGGTAGGGGGAGACAGAGAAACTATGAGAGAGAGAGAGAGAGAGAAAGATTGTTTGGGGGAGACTGAGAAACTATTGAAAATAATCCATTGTATTCAATTTAGAAAGAAACATAGCAGGCCAAATTTTGTACCAGACACCGTTTACTTATGTTGTTTAATTAAAGGCAATCCTATTTAGTACAAGTAAACATTTTGTTTTCTTTAATTTACTACTGTTTGATTTTTCTCATTTCTCAAGTTTGAGAATTTCTGGTTAGAATTAGTGGTTGTTATCCTCATGTAGAAGCTCCGCTCATTGCACAATTTGCAAAAGTAGGCGTAGGAATTATTATTAATTTTTAAAATTTTAAATATTTTATTAATTTGTATTTCTATGGTAATGCATGCATTGATACCAAAATTTAAATCTATAGAAGGTAATCTAGTGAAAAATGCTTTTCTTCCTATACTGATGCTTAAGCCATTTTTTCTTTTCTCCAGAGGCACACTGCAACCAGTTCTTTTAATATCTAGCTGAAATCTTCTCTACATACATATACATATTCCTTTTGTTAAAAAAAATGAGAACCCATTTTGTTTGCTCTCTTCATGTCTCTTTCTTTACTACATTTTAGGATAATTTCTTATCAGTACCTATAGAACTGTTACATTATTTTCCATTTCATTTTGTGACAGTGATCGATTTCTTTAAAGAGTGAGCAATTGATAGTGAGCAAATAAGTTACAAAAATGCAATAATGAATATTCTTGTATGTGTGTTATTTCATACCTGTGCAAATTTAGCTCTAGGATAAGTTTCTAGAAGTAAAGGGGGAAAAAGGAGGGCCTATATAATACTTTCAACAATAAAGATTAAACACCTACCCCCCAAAAAACACACACACAAAAATCTGTTAGATTAGGTTATGTGCTTTAAAAATTTAACAGTTGTTTCCAAATTGCTATCCAGAGTGTGTACAGTTTGCAAGTGATATTGTAGTTTATAATTCCGAGGTAAAAGAGTCTTGACTCGAGGTCGGAAGTCAGAAAAATCTGTGTTCAAGTTTGATGTTCTTAACTCACATTCAATTATTTAAAAAAATATGTCCTGACCTTTATCTGTATTTTTCACCTAATGATGAGGCTTTACATTATTTGTTCTTAGGCAGTGCAGTCTGGCTCAGGAGGCAAACTTCCAGGTTTTAAATTCTGTTCCCACTAATTTTGATGTGTGTGATCTCCCCAGTCTGTACACTAAGGATAATAATAATTCTCATTTCAAATTTTGTGTGTATGAGAGCTTAATGAGATAACACATAAGGGACATTTAAAATAATAAACACTCAAGAAATTTTGGTTATGATTTTTATTATAACAAAAAAGTTTAGCTGGTTCTACTTTCTAAATGCTTGCAGTTGAGAGCTGTGACAAATAAATGAGTGCAAAAAATGAGCTGATGAATATGAGACACTTTAAAATTTAAGCTAATATGTGAATGTAAGATATTGTGTATTTAATAAAATGATTTTTGGCACAATGAATAAATGAATGAATGGCTAAATCCCATGCTTAATATATCAGAAGATATTAGAAATTTACTGAGAAATTGTATTTGATTTTTCCAAATTTATTTTGTTCTTTAGGCATTTAACTAATATAATTTTTAAAATAGATAAATAGATAAACACTGTAATTAATTTTATTGTAATAGCCTAAAAAGATTTTAGAGCTTTCCAGTGTTATTCTATCTATATGTCTATCTTATCTATCTATCTATCTATCTATCTATCTATCTATCTATCTATCTATCATCTGCCTGATCATCCTTTTTAAACTGCCTTGAGGGAGAGAGAGAGATGCTACATTGTGTGTTTAAGCAGCAGCCATCAGATGGGTCATGATGCCAATCAATTCAAATCATCCTAATTTTCCACATAGGCAAAGTAAGTTTCTATAATTAATGGAAAGATGGTGCCCTTCAAGCATTTTTTCTTTCATCTGTACCAATGGCTATCAGTAATTCCTTATTTTATCTACCTAATTATTGTGACACTGATGAGTGCAGGCATTGTATGAAACTTCTTGGAACCAAATGAACTTACACTCTTGCTGGGGAGAATAGAACTTGAAAGTAATTCATTGGAGAGTATTTCTAATGTAATACATAGGAAAGAATGTAATGATGTTGGAAACAGAGCAAGGAAAACAGTTGTAGATTGGAATTATCTAAGCAGCTTTCACAGAAGTTCTAAGTCTTTTTTTTATTATTATTATATTTTTGTTTTTTTAACAGCTTTATTGAGATAATTTATGTATCATAAAATTCATTCAAAATGTATGGGTCAGTGGCTTTTATGATAGTCACAGTTTGTAACAAGTTCTAAGTCTTTATAAAGGTTTTTGATTTTAAAAAAGTCAAAGATACAAGTCAAAGAATGTGCCATCTGCATTTCTCTTAGATACCTACATATCGCTCTCCTAGTTTTGGATAACATTTGGTGCTGTGAACACAGCCTCTGGAATAGGACTCCCTGAATGTATGAATATGTCATCCTTAACTGTGTGCCCATTTGACCTATTCAGTAGCTTCAATTTCCTCATCTACACCATGAGTCACAGTACGTATGTCATGGGGGTTGATATAACAATTAAATTGAACTAATAAATGCAAAGATCTAGAGTAATGTATAACATATTGCAAAACACACTATCAACATTCTATTTTTCTTTTGATTTTTTTCCTACCATTTAAAAATGTAAAACCATTCTAACTTTCAGCATATACAAAAATAGGTGGTTAGTTGGATTTGGCTCTTAGCCATAGTTTGCCAATGTATTTAGGTACCACACATGAATCTTTTACTCAGTAAAGTCTGCTAGAAATTAGCCCTTTTGCAAAGGCTGCTAGAAATTAGTCCTTTTGTAGTATTTTCACCTTCTGGACAATGAAGCAATGTTAAATATGTCTTATCTCTTTAACCTTTTTTGCTATTCTAGTCACATATTTAAATTACTAGAGGCCCAGTGCAAGAAATTTGTGCACAGGTAGGGTCCCTAGGCCTGGCCACAATCAGGGCTGATCTGTGAGGCGACTGGCAGGGTGATCAGGGCCCCCATTCCCATCCACCATGGCTGGCCTGGCACCACCTGCTCACAGGCCCCACACCCTGCTGCCGCCGGTCAGGGCCTGTGGGCTGGAGGCAGCTCCTGCATTGAGCATCTGTCCCCTGGTGGTCAGTGCACATCATGGCAACCGGTCATTCTGCTGGTCATTCCACCGTTCAGTTGATTTGCATATTAGGGTTTTATTATATAGAATATTTGACCAGAATAGGTTAATATGTCAACACAAAGTAGCTGATTACACTAGGGGCTCAGTGCACGAATTCATGCACCTTGAAAGGAACTGTGTGTCATGAGGCTGCAGTGGGCACAAGGGTGGGTCTCAGCCCATCCTCTGTGTCCCCTCCTGGCCCCTCTCACCACAGCCCCTGGTCCCCTGTCTGCTGGCAGCCCCACTCCCGCTGCCGCCACTCCCATGCACTGACAGTGCAGGTCCCGCTCCCACCTGCTGATGGCACAGAGCGATTGGGACTGGTGCCAGCAGCTGGTGTGAGCAGTGGCTGATGCTCTGATTGCCCCTCAGGAGCAGGGTGAGGTGGAGAAGCCCTCAGAGATGATTGGGGCTGGCAGCCACCACTTTCACCCGCTGACAGCTCTGAGCAATTGGGACTGGTGCCGGGCGCCAGCAGCAGGTGTGAGCGCCAGCTCTGGTGCCAGCAGTGGGTGCACGTGGGGCCAGCGCTGGCAGCAGGTGCAAGCACCGGGTGGGACCACGGCATGTGGGAGCAAAGAATTTTCAGTAACCACCAGAGGCTTGCCCCGATGACAGTAACTGGTGCCCCACCTTGGTCTGGTGCCCCTGCTCACCTGCTCTACCATCCCACCATGGCTGACGCCCACCATGTTCCATGCATGCCCCCTGATGATCAGAGCACATCATAGCGACCAGTTGTTCAATTGTTCTGCCATTCGGTCTATTTGCATATTAGGGTTTTATATATATAGATTTTAAATTTCATACAATATGTTTTATTTTACAGAGTAAAATTCATTTATATTTTCTACATATTTACTCATTCTATTACACTTCATTCCTTTCTGCATATTTAAGATCACTCTTTCTTGCCTGAAGAACTTTTAGTATGTATGTACTGTATGTATGTATTTGGCATGGATCTATTGCCAATAAATTTTCTCTATTTTTGTTTGTTTGATATAATCTTTAATTGCCCTTTATTTTTGAGAAGTATCTTTCTAGGTAAGGAATTATGGTTATAACTTATCTTGATTTAGAAGTTTGAAAATAACTTTCTATTGTCTTATCACTTAATCCTTTTAGTAAATAAGCAATCTTATGGTTGCTTATTTGAGAGTATTTTTTCTTTTTTCTCTTGCTGCTTTTAAGATTTTTTTTCTTTTACCTTTGGTTTTCAGAATCAGAAGTGCACCTAGATGCTTTATTTGTATTTATTTTGTTTTAGGTTTATAGAGCTTTTAAATTCTGTTGCTTGAGGTCTTTGATCAGTTTTGGAAATCTTGGCTAGTATCATTTAAATATGGGTTCTTCTTTTTTTTCTCTTTCTAGTTTTCTTTTAGGATTTCAAATATATATATATATGATAGACCTTTCACCATGTCCAACATGTTCCTTACATTCTGTCTTTTTTTAAAAATTATTTCTTTGCTTTCATGGGGATTTTTACTAATTTGATTCCATTTCACTAGTACTTCTTTCTATAATGTTTAATATGCTATGTTGTGTTCTTAACCTTAGTTAGTATATACAGCAATTACAAATTTTTAATTTGATAATTTGTTTACAGTCTTTAGTTCTTAGGTTAAATTCTCCATGTTGCCATTTAATATCATGAGATTATTAAATATAGCATTTTAAAAGTTTATATCTGATAACACTATTGTTTGAGTCATTTGTAAGTCTATTTCATTTTTATTGTATTTTTGGGGTTTTAGTCACTTAGTCTTATCTCCTGGTATACCTGTCAATTTTTTATTGAATACTTTGCATATTCAGTACAAAATTTACTCTGAGTGGTCAGATTATTATGACCACCTGACGTTTGTAGGCAAATTAGCTATAATTTTGCGCTGAAGTTGCTAGAGGGCCAGACCATTATAAATAGGGAAGCAGGTTGTTTACCACGACAGTAGAAGTGATTTTTTTTCCTGAAGATATGGGTAAACAACGCAATTTAACAGCCTTTGAACGTGGGATATATTTGAACGCTTCCCTATTTATAATGGTCTGGCCCTCTAGCAACTTCAGCGCGAAATTATAGCTAATTTGCCAACAAACGTCAGGTGGTCATAATAATCTGGCCACTCAGTGTATGCAGCCTCAGGATAATGCTTTATTTTTCCAGTGTTTAGTTTTTCTATCAGACATAGAATTTGAACACATTACTTTGACCCAATTAGGGAATGAGAAATTTGTGTTTGACTTTCAGTATGTCCAGGGGCTTGAATATTTCTAGTTTGCTTTTATTCCTAGATTGCAACCCTGGGGGAGTATTAATGGAAAGTCTACTTTTTTTTCTTTTCTTTTCTTTTTTTAAAAAATCAGGGTCTTTCTCCTTTGGTAGGAATTTTTGCCCCCCTGGCATCTTGAGACTATCAAAAACTCTGCTCAGCTTTAATACATTTTAGCTGCTTCATTCTGACTTCTCTTATCTTCTTTGCAAGACCAGAAACAGAGAACTGTGGGTTCACTTCAATATATATATATATAATATATATCTTGTCATTTTAAATCCTGGCTACCCATGTTGTTTTCTAAAGCCCTCAAAGAGTTGGATTATCTTGAGATTTTATAATTGTTCTTGGTGGAAGAGTTGGTCTTTAAAATGCTACTTGCCAAAGCCAGTCATTTTATTCTTAAGATAATTTGTTGGGTGACAGCTTATTAACTCATTATTTTTGCTGTGTCTCCCCGCCTCCCCCCAACCCCTATTCATCCATCACTTCTACATACAATAGATATGAATGCTGTCTCAGTTATTGTGCTAAAGTTTGGACAAAATAAAACAAGATCATTTCCTTAAGTACACCTCAATGTAATAGGGAACAAAGATTTACACAAGAGTATACTGCCTTAAAATATACTCTAATTACTTGCGTATGCAAATTTAACACATTGTCAAAGTTGAGGGGCTTTACTGGAATCTCTGTTAAAAGATGCAATTCTGGAAATCTTTCATTGAGTTTATTTATTTTTCTAATCCTCACCTGAGGATTTTTAATTTTATTTTAGAGAGAGTAAGAGATAGAGAGAGGGAGAAAGAGAGAGAGAGAGAGAGAGAGGGAGAGAGAGGGGAAGAGAGAGAAAGAGAGAGAGAGACATTGATGTGCAAGGGAAACAATGATGGGTTGCCTTCTGTACACATCCAAATTGTAATCAAACCCACAACCTTCTTGGTGTATGGGATATGGACTATGCTCAACCAACTGAGTCACCTGGCTGGACCTTCCATTGACTTTTACGTATTCAAAAGAACGGACAAGTTTTAGACAGGTATAGTAGCATCATAAAGCCCATATCATTTCTTGTATTTATCTTAAAAGAGTTTTAATAACCTTAATGTAACATTCACTCAAACAGGTGGTGAAGCTTATTTACATTCATTTTATAACCAATAAACTAATTACAGTTAGATATTACTTGATAACCTGAAAATACCAATTAGTCAAATAGTCTCTTCACTAGAACTGTTATGCAAATGAATACCTCATCGTGTCCTTTAGTCTAGGACCAATTAGAGTTGGAGCAAAATGTACTTCCTTCCTCTCTATTTGTCTCCCTTTAAAAAAGCATTATACAGTTCTCTGTTCACTTAAAGAAACTAGCTTGGGAAAAATACCACAAGTAAGTCTTAAAGCGAATTTGCCAATGTTTCTTATTATGTCTTAGTCCTCCTTTCTGTTACTTTTTATCTGGGTCTCTAAGGGGCTTTTGCATACCAGGTATGTGGGATGTTTCTGAGAACTCTCACTGTAGACACAAGATATAATGTCTTTTAGCCTGGGTTATGATAAACAGTACAAAAAACCATATCTTAAATTATTGACTGTACATATGGAATTTTTGTTCTCACTGTAGACACAAGACATAATGTTTTTTAGCCTGGGTTATGATAAACTGCACTGAATGGTTTTGCAGTACAAAAAAACATATCTTAAATTATTGACTGTACATATGGAATTTTTGTGTCATGATTTTATATCTGTAATGCATGCATATGTGTTTGAACATATTAGTGGAGGTATATCTTACAAAATTTGGGGGAATAAAATGTGGATTTAAATAAAGGTGGACTTTTTGATGCTAATTTATACATAAATTTGAAATGTTTGCACCTGTATGGGATGCATTTATATCTAATTACCATGTTATGCACTTACCTTTCTTAAATTTGCCACTCTTTTTATTAGGAACATATTAAGAGTTTTTTGTTTCTTTTCTTTGTCTTTAGTATTAACAGACTCAAACAACCATTCAGATCTAATATGACCTCATGGTTAATTTTATTATTTAATTGTGTGTTTCAGTGTTCCATGACAAATTTGATACTCCAGCATTGTAAAAGTCCCGAAGTCAGCATTGTAGTAGAGTGGCAAGGAGCTGGAACAATGCAAAATATGAAAAGATTAAGCTGGGCACTGAATACTCTAAGGCTACAGTATTTCTATTTCTACCAAGAGGGTAATTGTGCATCACATATTCATTTTTCATAAGGGTGTCAACCATCTGGTTCCTCTTGTTTTTCCCTTCTCGCTCCTTCACATCTGTTGCTTCTTCATTGTTCTACACAAGCTCACATTCCATATATTTGATGTTCATTTCCATAAAAATTCCACAGTCATGAAAATGCCTAGATTTTACCTGCAGGTCTAAGATAATTACAGTGAAACAGCAGCCAAGGTCATAAGAAAGTTTATATCCCGATTAGACGGCTGACTGCCATAGAAATCCCTGGCAAGGAATAGCTGCTGGTGATGTTTTGCCTGTCCAGACAATCATTTGAAAGGCATCTGAGTTAGCAGTCTGACACATACTTCCTGGTTGGGTCACCACATTAAGTGTGCTTAGCTATTTGTAAAGCTATCTGGAGAGAAAGAGCATGTTAAATTGGAAACACATGGGCAGAATGACACACATAGCCTTGGAATTCGCAGTGCAGTGCGGCAGAGTTCAATCAGGTGCTTGACATCCTGACAATCTTGTCTCTGCAGGAAGAGAAAGGAAAACACCGGGACACCTTGGGTTTGGTGGTGGTAAGCTCACATTTTGGGGCCATTTGCTTAGCTTGGTTTCCCTCAGAGAAGATCTTTCCATCTGCAATGTTTTTTCCTTCTATCATCATCAGTACTCATCACTTGCCTTCATTCTGTAATTCCCCTCCTAGCATCGATTTAAATTCAAATAAATACTGGATAGCAGGCTAGAGTAGATGTAAGAATTCCCACTGTTCTTCCCTCCGGATGCCAGAGTTTTTTCATGTTCTCTGATTATCAAGCTTACTCATTACTACTATCTTTAAAATAAAACATTATATTTATCATTTATAGAGGTCAGATTCATATTGTTGGCAGTAAAGCCCATGAAGAGGCAATCTGACATGTAAAAAAAAATCAGTTTTTATTTCTGTAAGCAATATCTTTACATGTATTTAGTGCCAGAGCTAACATATTAATATACAAAGCAAATTACACCAAACAATTTTTTTTACAAATTAGTAGGTTTCTCTAACTTGACTGTTAGTTCTAGCTATATTACGAGCATTAATACAAACAGATGTAAATGCATATGGGTATTTTGTCAGGTCTGAGGCAGTGTTGTATCCTAAAAATTATGGTCAACTAGGAGTCAGGAGGCCTAGAGTTTTATCTTCGCTTTGCTATTAACTTGCTCCTTTTCATTTTATTGACTAATAAGATAGGGATTTACATTAGGTGATCACTAAATCCTGGTAAGATTCAAGAGAACACAGTAGCCTCAAAAGAGGTATGCACGGTAGGTTAGCAAGGGAAGGTTAGCAAGGGAAGGGGGAGCTACGTAAACATTTGGTTAGGTCTAGGTTGGGGAGGTCATTACAAAGGTTGGTAACCTGTGTAGAGGAAGCTGTCATAGAAGATAGGATATTGGAAGGTGTTAAAAGAAAAATGAAAATAAAAAAAACCAGTAGGGACTGTCCTGAGTTGTTACAAAGACATCTCAAGCTTGTAAAAGATAATGAATAAAATTTCCAGTAAAAAATTAAAATTAGAAGCTGAAGTGTGAAAAAAAGTTAAGTAAATAACAACATATAATACTGGAACTCTCTTAAAACGGGTTTTTAGGAGGAGAAAAAAATCTTTGAGAAGATCCAAATAAGAGAGAAATTGCTTATGATTTGTTCAAAGTAACATGCCATTGACTAACAGTGTGTTCCTCAAATCAGGGTTTCTCAACGTTGGCACTGTTCACATTTTGAACTGAATAATTCTTTGTTGCTGGGGGTAAGGACTAGGAGAAGGTCATGTGACTGTAGAATATTTTAGTAGCATCCCTAATCTCTACCCATTAGATGCTGAAAACCCTCCTACACAAGTCATGCTAATAAAAAATGGTTTTGTCTATAGATTGCATTTTCAAGTTCTATACTCTCTATTTTTCATGACATACTTTAAAGAAGTACAGACCCTTCAGATGGGAGTACACAATAAGAGCAGATCGACCTAAAATAATCCTAATGGTCTCATTTCCTGTGTCCTATATCTCTCTCTCATGTGTAGGGGGTTCTTAGTAAGCAAGATTGAAGATAAATATTAATAGGAGATTGGACTCCAGGATGTTTTTCACTCACTAAATCTTTCACATCTTCTAATTTTAGAGTTTCCAGAAATCAAGCGACATTACAGTTCATACTTCTTATCCACAGGCACCTTCTAAACCAGGTTAACCTGTCATTCTAACTTATCTATATACTTTTTTATTCATTTGTTGCTGCAGAACACTTACTCCTGTGGTTTAGAATGAGTCTATGTCTTGTTTCTGGGTAGTGTTACAAATGGCAAGTGACAATGCATCAGTCTGGTGGCCTTGGCCAGCATATCTGGAAGACCCAAACTGTCTTCTTTCAAGTAAGTTCTGAAATGAAGCAGAAAGAAACTTAAAACCTTTCTTAAAATTGAAAACCTAATGATTCAGAACCCAGTGAAGATATGAATAAAACAAATAGAATCTCTTCCCTCAGACCCTACCCTAGTCTAACCCCTCTGTGCATCAGCTAGGAGCAAGCAGGCTTTAGCACCTTTTCACACTAACTTCTGCAAATCAGTGGCTGGCACTTGGTGGATGTTGTTGAATGAAGGCTTTCTGGGTTTTTATCCTGATGCTTCCTCTAAAGCAGCGGTTCTCAACCTGTGGGTTGCAAACCCTTTGGCGGTCGAACGACCCTTTCACAGGGGTCGCCTAAGACCATCCTGCATATCCGATATTTACATTACGATTCATAACAGTAGCAACATTACAGTTATGAAGTAGCAACAAAAATAATTTTATGGTTGGGTCACAACATGAGGAACTGTATTTAAAGGGCCAGAAGGCTGAGAACCACTGCTAAAGTATAGAAAAGTTTATTAAAGGAATATGTAGACATTCAGTTTAATGATATATTTTGAACACCATTTTAATCCCTGTTGAGGTTATGATCTTGTCTAAGCTCTGTTATGTAAATTCCAGAAGAGCTTCTGAGGTTAAAGGAGACAGACGCAGCTTTTTCTGCAATAGGAATGCATGTCTGTAGAACCTAGCATAACATTTGGGTTTATAAATGGCTCCTTTTTTTTCATAAAGCAGCTTGTGTGATGCTGTGCAATGCTAAATAAGTTTTGATTGCTGTATTTATCTTTATATATAAATGGAAATTACTTGAATATAGCATTTAAACTTGAAAATATACAGAAATGCTTATTTGGAAAGATAGCAAAATTATTCTTATAAATTCATTCAAAATAAATTGACCTTAAAAAAAAGTCTGAGAGAGCTCGGTTCTCATGTCTGTGGTCTGTGCATAGCTGCCTGTGGATTTTTAAACATTTTTTTTAATTTTTGACATTATTATAGATGTACTCT
>NW_005364596.1:3754064-3774741 GCF_000412655.1 Myotis brandtii
AAGACCTCATCCCACCCCAGGCCATCCTTGGGTCGTGCACGTATGCATATAAATTCTTTCGTTAATCTCTCCCCTCCTTTTACTTCTGAGATTTGTTCATCTGTTCATGTCTCCATGTCTCTGGACCTATTTTGTTCATCAGTTTATGTTGTTCATTAGATTTCACATGTAAGTGAGATCATGTGATATTTGTCTTTCTCCGACGGTTTATTTCACTTAGCATAATGGTCTTCAGGTCCCTGCATACTGTCTTACAGCCACATAGTATTCCATTGTATAAAGGTAACACAGCTTTCTTATCCACTCATCTACTGATGGACATTTGGGCTGTTTGCAGATCTTAGCTATTGTAAATAATGCTGCTGTGAACTTAGGGGTGCACATATTCTTTCTGATTGGTGTTTCAGGATTCTTGAAAGTCCTCGAAGAAAACATAGGCAGTAAAATCTCAGACATCTCAGTGAGAATTTTTACTGATACATTTTCTTAGGGCAAGAGAAATAAAGAAAAAAATAAATGGGACTACATCAAAATAAAAAGCTTAGCTATTGTAAATAATGCTGCTGTGAACTTAGGGGTGCACATATTCTTTCTGATTGGTGTTTCAGGATTCTTGAAAGTCCTCGAAGAAAACATAGGCAGTAAAATCTCAGACATCTCAGTGAGAATTTTTACTGATACATTTTCTTAGGGCAAGAGAAATAAAGAAAAAAATAAATGGGACTACATCAAAATAAAAAAAAAAATGTACACAGCAAAAGAAACCATCACCAAGATGAAAAGGAAACCCATGATATAGGAGAACATATTCACCAGTGATACATCTGACAAGGGGTTAATTTCCAAAATATACAAAGAACTCAACACATTTCTACAAAAGGAAGACAAACAGTCCAATTAAAAAAAAAGGCAAAGAACCTAAATAGACACTTCTCCAATGAGGACATACAGATGGCCAAGGGACATGAAAAAATGCTCAATGTCACTAACCATCAGAGAGATACAAATGAAAGCCACAATGAGGTATCAACACCTCACACCCCCCAGAATGGCTACCATCAATAAGTCAACAAACAACAAGTGCTACTGAGAATATGGAGAAAAGGGAACCCTAGTACACTGCTGGTGGGAATGCAGACTGGTGCTGCCACTATGGAAAACCGTATGGAGTCTCCTCAAAAAATTAAAAATGGAACTGCTGTTTGACCCAGCAATCCCACTTCTGTGAATATATTCTAAGAATTCCGAAACACTAACCAGAAATAATATATGCTACCTGTTGAATTTTGTTCCTCGTGCATAGATGATATAATAATGTATTTTATCTAAAATAAATAAACAAAACCAAGGACGAAGACTATATAGAAGTTTAAGTAAGTTCTGAGATAAGGAAAAGTGTTGAGGACAGTTAAGTGTGTATGTGTTGATGTTCTTTAGCTAAATTGTCATTTCATTAGAATGGGTCCTTTTTTTCTAGACCTGGTTGTTAAAGTCATGGTTCAAGACTAGTGAATTCTAAACAGAAGGTAGAAAATAGGTAGCTAAAAAAAATGAAGAAGAAAAAAGGAAATGAGCTGATTCATTTTAGCAACAGGAAAATTAATATCCCAACTGGGACTTTGCCCATTTCTACAGGCTCTGAGCAGCAGTATCAGTTGCTGTCAACACCATTTATGTGGAAAATTGCATTGACATAGTTTAATTGGTTCTGTAATATAATTGTAGCGCAATGAAGCACAATAGCCTATTTAGGGTACTCGATACCATAATTATCCAGAAGTGCAGAGATAATGTAAAATCCAGGAATAGAATTTGAAAACACATAGGATGGCATTTTAGAAGTGAAGTGAGGCAGGGTGTGAGGAAAGGAAGTTTTTGATATTGTAACATTTAACATGATGATCTGCTTTTAGTAGTATTTTAAAATTGTTTTTTTTAAAGAAGCAAAGAATGATTTTGGAACCCTGCTTTTTCTTTCACCACCTTGGGCCTAGAAAGGTTTAATTCTTTTATATTTAATGGGCAGCGACCCAGAGCATTTGAAACTGGACTTGGTCCTAGAAATGAACATTGGTGGATTGCTGTCCTAGCCATAGAGCTGTGTCTACTTCCCTGATGAAAATTGTATTTCCTTTTTATCAGGAAAGATCAAGATAATTAAAGCCCCATGGACAAGCTTATTTGTTTTTAAATAATTACAACCAATGATTGTGTATTCACTAGAATGATGGTTTATTGTATTACTGACAAATAGAAACACATCTTCAAGTTATGTCATCTTCTTATTTACATCATCTTTCCACCCAGTATCTTGGCTCTTGATTCACTCTTTTATAACTTTACCCAATGTATTTCTAAACTGCTTCTGCTGTAGAGAGGTGATAAGTATATACTTAAAATGATTTTTATTTTCTCACCAGGGAAATACAATCTTCCCATTTGTAATGCATGTTGCTTGCGCACACCAAGACTGTCAAACAGGCATAAAATCGTTTAAAGTATTACATGAGTCTCTGTTTTCCCCCCATTGACCTCTCCCCCACCATCCCCTCCCCCAAGCACAAGCCCTCACCCCACTACTGGCTGTGTCCATTGGTTTTGCTCATATGCATACATACAAGTCCTTTGGTTGATCTCTTACCCCCTTACCCCCCATCCTCCCTCATAGGTTGTACAGTCTGTTCAATGCTTCTATGTCTCTTGTTTTGTTTTTGTTCATCAGGAGCCTCATGTAATACTTTAAACAATAAAGAATTAAAAAAAGAAAAGAAAATATGGGCATAAAACCCCCCAAAAAAACCCAAACACACACACACACACACACACACACACACACACACACAGGCATAAACATAGGATGCAGAGGGATAGGGATCACATAAATGTATACGCATATTTATTCTTCAGTAAAAAATACACATTCTATTTGTGTATATGTAGTTTTTATGTAACATTGTATAATCCTTTCTACTTGGTATTTTCATTTTAAATAAGTTATTAAAGTGGAAACTAAATGGATTATATTAATATACAAAAGTAAACATGCGTATTAGTGTTAGTATGCTTATATGTTCTTTTAAATATAAAATTTTATTGGCAAAGTTTTTTTATCAAACATATGGGATAATATATTCATTTGAATTTAGAATTTAAAACAGATTATTAGAGAATCTGACTAGGTACATATGTTTATCTTTAGTTAAATTATCATATCAACTATTATGGAAGGAAAGGTGAGCTACTAAATATGAGCACTGATAAAGATTACAGTTCACATTGATTGTCATGTTTTTTAGATAACACAACTGAGTGGGGATACAATCGTCCATTTAAAATATTTGGAATTGAAATATACAGCGGTTGCATTTCAGAAACCTAAATCTCAATTCCACTTCTGTTACTGGTAGAGGTCAGTTTATCTGCTGCCTGGTCCTTACTCTGCTTTAAATTATCCTCTGTGACTTCACTGCTCTTCTAATCACTAAAAGTTATGACTGAAGTAAATGTAACCTTTGATTCTTCCCTGTGTCACAGGGCATTTAAAGAATTCCTTCAAAATCCACCAAAAATCCTGCTGCTGTACAACTCTTTCCTACTTTTGTAAATGCTCGGATGCTAAATCCCAACCACTTGGAAACTGCGTAAACCTATTTTAACCTATTCTTGCATTCTTGTTTCTTTTGTAGAAATTTACTGTTTAAAGAATTAATAATCAAATGTGGGAAAGGAAGTCACATTTACTGAAAGTTTTAGGCTTCTTCTTTCTTTAAATTTTTTTAGCAATCACTTTTTTGAATCTTTATTGGTCTTATCACCCAAGTGTTTGTTCCCAGGTATTACAGTTCAATTGTGCTGATTAAAACAAACAAAATACAAAGCATTTTTGATTTTTATTTTCAGTTTCTTATAATCTGCATATTTTCTCTTGTGTCTGGCATTTCTTTCTTTTCCTTACAGACCAGACTTTGAAAAATGTGAGTTCTGGTACAAATTCAGAACTACATAGATATGTGTATTTTTTTTTTCTGTAAAGTGAGAGTGTTTATCTCTAAGTTTCATTTTAGACTTTTCAGCATGTGATTTTTGTAATATCACACTAAACCCTCCCAGGGCCATAAAAGAATGAATCACAATTCAGTTTTTATTGGCACTTTTAATCTCAGTGCCAACAATTTTGCAAGGGTGTTTTCCTCTTCACACATTCTTCAGGACTTGAATATTAGGAGTTAGAGAAACATATATGTATCCATGAGTGGAAGAAATTTTATTTAGACTAAAAAATCCTAGTGCTTTTCTAAGGATCATTATTTTGGATACATAGATGAAAGAAGTTTAGCCATGTTCCTAATTTTACTTTATTTTTAGCTATTATAGATTGGAAAAATAGGTGATATTAGATAATTACAGCCTAATATTTCTTTTCTGTAACACCAGTCATGATTCAGTGCAACAGCAGAAAGAGGCAAAACATGGAGAAGCAAGCAACCTAATCATCAGGAGGATTATACCTCCCTTGAAACACTAAAGAGCCTGGTGTAGGTAGCAAAGGAAAAACATGGACATAGTTTACAGCTCTTCTTGGATTGTAGGCAATATGTTTTATGTGTTAATTTTTATTATTTTGGAATTATTTCAGACAAACAAAAATGTGTCAAGAATACTCTAATGAACAAACTATGTATCCACAACTAGCTTTTCTAAAGGCAACATTACTCCCTCAGTAAAAATTCCTCATGTGCCTTTTGCTAATTGTAATCCCCTTATGTCCCTATAAAGTTATACACTCTCCTCAATTTGATATTTATCATTACCATGCGTTTCTTAATTTTTTGCATATGTGTCTCTCTCAATAATAAGTAGAGTTGTTTGCATGCTCTACATTTTACAAGACAGATATCACAATGTATTTATTTTTCACCCAATGTTGTAATTATGAGATTCAGTTTATTTTTGAGTATTTTATCTTGAATGATTAACTGTTTTTAAATAATAAAACACTATTTTACATTACATATGCTATTGTTACTTTTATAAAAATTGTTTTAATTTACATTTGGTTTCATATTTGTAAGTCATTTTCAAGGTGATGGGGCTTATAAATATCTTTTGAAATAAGTCATTCTGATGCAGGATCCATTTGTTTATTTATTTCTTGGTAAAACAATATTTAAATGACTCCTAGGCAAGGATAGGGCCAGGTATTAATTCACAAGTGAGCAAAACAGACTTTGTCCCTTTCTTATGACCCCTCCAGCCTAATGTAAATACAAATTTTAAATAATTCCACATTTTGACAACATAGATGGACCTAGTGAGTTAAGTCATTCAGAGAAAGACAAATACCATATGATTTCACTCATATGAGGAATCTAAAGAACAATATGAGTGAACCAACAAAACATAGAGGACCTAGTGAGTTAAGTCATTCAGAGAAAGACAAATACCATATGATTTCACTCATATGAGGAATCTAAAGAACAATCTGAGTGAACCAACAAAACAGAAACCAACTCACAGATACAGAGAACAGACTGATTGCTGCCAGAGGGGAGGGGAGTTGGGGCTTGGTAGTTACAAAATAGTCACTGGGATGTAAAGAACAGCATAAGACATACACTCAATAACATTGTAATAACTATGCCTGGTGTCAGATGGGTACTGGAAATATCAGGGGAAGAATTAGTAAAGCATATGATTGTCTAACCACTATGTTGTACAACTGAAACTAATACAAAATAATATTAAATGTAAACTGTAATTGGAAAAAAATTAGGCTTTCCCATTCTTGCATGAAAGAATGTTTTCCCTTACATACACCTATATCTAGGTGGACATGTAAGAAAATGCTTACTGTTTATGACTTCCAACCAGACATAATGTGAAACATACATGTAAAATGGAATTCTATGTTTGGCCTTTCTCATCATTTACTACTAGCTTAACTAAAATCATGTATATATGGATAAAAGTTTCTATTTTACATCTTTACAGACCTAACACATTTAGAGAGAATACCCATTAACTTTAAAGAAAGGAAGAAAACCTGGGCATTTTGTAAATTTTATATCTCCTCTCACCACAGAAACAACTTATGTTTGGGATTTATATTGCATTTGAATTTTGTCTTTAAATATCAAGTGCATGAGATTCAGAGCTTGGTTAAGCAAGACAATATGAATAATTTTTGAAGATATTCATTGTGGCTTACAGACTTTATGAGACATGTCAACACATTTCCTCATTCAACAGCAGTTTATGATATTTATGTCATTGTTATGTAAATTATGTGGTTGTTATAGATGCTGAACATTTGGTTCTTCCTGACTGGTGGCCAGTGGGGTCAGAACTATTCATTAATCCAAGTAAGTCTATACATGTGAACTTTTGCCTTTTTTTTTTTTTTTAGTTTTTACAACCACAACATGTATAATAGTAATTAGTTTTTCCAGGATGTGCATTTCAAGATTACTGCCTCAGGACGTGGAAGTTCTTCGATATTTGGCTAAGACCCAGTTGTGTAATCGCTTAGAAATGTAGTGCATCTTGCATTGGGATACTTTGGAAAGGAGTTACTGCACCTTGAAATGTAGATTTTCTTCAAAGAACCAGAAATCCAGTCTTGTCTCAAGCCTCAATTCAGATAAACTATGAAAAAAGAATTAGCAGTGGCCAGCTATATTTTGGTATTTTTCCATTTTTTCAAAAACCTTGTGAATGAGCAGTGTTTTGATAAGAAAGTTTCTCTGACATATATGTTTGATAGATATGTGAATGTGAAATAATTACTTATTCACCACTCACTAAATGGTTTCGTTTTTTATATTTTAAAAAGATTTTGTTGTCCAACAAGACCTTAGTTGTTGTTCTATACCTATCACAATTAATGTTGTTCCCCAAGATTTAACTATTCCTCTTTTTTCTTCACTTTCTCTCAACCCAAATAGCTCTTAATTGTATTATGTCCACTTAACTTTACATTAATTAGAATATTTATTTTCTGATTCTATTACACCATCATCATCATATTTAGTTCAGCAAACATTCTGTCTTTAAAAATGTTTTTATTAATTTTAGAGAAAGAGGAAGTGAGGGAGAGACAGAGAGAGAAAGATCAATCAATTGCCTCCTACATGCACCCTGACCAGGAATCCAGCTGGCAAACTTTCAATTCATGGGACACTGCTCAACCAAATGAGTCACACCAGCCAGGGCAAATGTATTCTGTTTTTGATTCTGTGGGCTTCAGAAATGAAATTTTCTCTATGATTCTTAATTTTGAAGTCTCTATTATCTTTGACCACATTTTTTTTCAATTCATTTCTCATTTTTCCTCCTTTTCCTTCACAGCTTTATTTCCTACTAAAGCTACTTTTTTTCTGAGATTTATCTATAGCAGCTACATAATAAACGTTGACTGACTCTATGATCATTAGTTTCCATTTGCTTTACTTTCACTTTTCTGTTTCAATAAATCAGTATTGAACAGATCAGGAAATTAAAATGATCATTATTGTTTTCTTGCTACACACATATTATCTAAAAATGGGAAGAAAATCTGTATTTACTCAACTATAAAGATTATTCTTAAACTAACAAAAGGTTTCCTGGAGAAAAATAATTTTGCTCATCTGTACACGTAGGTGACAGAGGCTCCATCCTCTACCAAAGGCAGATTGTGAGCTCCTAGTGGACAATGATCATGCCTGACTCATCCTTGTGTTTCATTCCAGTTCCAAAGGTAGAGCCTCACACCAAGTAGACATCTTGGAAACTGGAGAAGTGAGTTGGTTAATCTATCCTAATCTGGGGTTTTATGATGCACTGCTGAACTATTTCTGCTAAATAAATAAACTAGTTTGGCTTGATTATATTTCTCTCAAACAGTGGAGTTTCATACCCTTAACACAGCATGTATCCTTGTCATAGTCAACTCAATGAGTGTTTCTGAAATTTTCACATGGTTTGTAGTACTGTGCAGTGAAGTAAAACTGTCATTAACTTAGAATTGATGCCCTGGATGCTATACCAGGAAAATGTGGGAAATGTCGTTATAAACCAGACCAATTAGATCTGTCTTTGTCAATCTAAACATTAAAATTGGAAATATTTGACTGCAGCTAAAGAATGAGAGTTAGAGAAAACATACTAGCATGAATTTGATTTCTATTTTGGTGGTCATAAATTCTAATCAATGAAGACCATAAAACAGCTAGGAATAATTTTGATTTTAATTTGAAACCACCATATGACAAACTACACTGCCGCTATTATAATGGAAATTTATTTAATATTTTACCCAGAAACTTTTATTTATATAGGACATCTTCCAACCAGGGGGGAATATTTAGATAGGTTTTATAGGAATATACATAGTAGCTATTGTTTAATCAGATGAATTCCTGGTTTTATTTTTCTTGTGAATTGTGGATGACAGCATCCAGAAATGTTAGTGTTAGGTTACTCTGATTTTGAAATTTTCCAGAATACAAACTTCTCTAACTTATTGAGTTAAAGGAAGAAAATGCATGCTTTCATTCCCAGTGGACTTCAATGTGAATCCTAAACCAGGTTCAGTTGGGAATTCTCAAATGTCATTTTATAGATCGCTTTGTAGCTTTAAATAAAATGGTTGCATGTAGACCTACAAAGATTTCCTATTAATTAAATAATACTTCACGAGAAGATTAAAGTTATAGTGTTGATTATTTATTATTAATAATAATGTTTTGATATTAAATAATAACTAATCCAGTTTATAAATTCTATTTTAACCTGTATTTCCAATGTCAGTAGGTAATATTGGGTTACTTTTCTAACAATACTAGATGTCATAAAATGATTTTATTATAGCATTTTATCAGATCCAATTTGCAACCAGTATTGTGGATTCAGAAGGGTGCAATACCAATGGTAGTCTATCTGAATATGTCCCCTCTCCTCCTCTGCACAATATTCCTATAGAATACAATGGGAAAGGTGCCCTGAGGCTGTGCAAGGAGAAAATATTTTAAAAGATTTTTTTTAACAAACATGCAATTTGCTGTGATGAACCTATAATACATTTTGAAATACACTTATTAGGTGAGCTTAAGCTGCAGCATTTTCTTCTAAATATACTATTTATTACAAAAAATAATGTAGATTTTGAAGAAATGACAAACTATCAGCTCTTCAAAGCCTGCTCTTAGAGCCACTTGATGAAAATGGGCACCTCTCACTGCCCACAAGTCTTCTTGTTCCTGTTTCTGATTAAACCGAAGGAAAGTACTCTCCCCGTATTTGACATCTCTGAGTAAGAAAATATCATTACTGATATTCATGCAGTGGTATGTGAAAGAGTGAGAAAAATGAGAGAAAAAGGATGGAACTGAACCATGGTTTTTCCACCCATAGGTCTCCTGAGCCTGAGGTAGAGAGGAAAGGCGAAGGCATCGCAGTGGGGCAGGTGATTACCAGGTCTGGGGTAGATGGATGTGCAGACAGGAAATGGTGAAGCCCGGCTGGATCCCAACAGGGAAACAGAAGAGGAAAAAGCGGATGCTGGTGGTGATGCTGAAAAGAAAGGCAGAGAGCAAGGCTGCTGGAAAGAGAGAAAGAAACAAAGAAACAAACCACCAGCCTTTAAGAGTTCATAGTTGCCCATTCAGAAGAGAGGCCTGGAAGCAATTGATTCTCAGAAAGAAGACTGCGTATGAGTTTTAGTGAGTGGAGAAAATCACACCAAGTAGCTTTAGAAATCACATATTGGAAGGAATTTTAGAATTTCCTGGGTAAATAGATATCTTGATTTACTTCCTACTTATGTCAATTAAAAGAAAATTGAGTTATATGTCCAATTTTTCTATATTTGAGAAAAACTGGATTCAGTTGCAACATAGCAAATGATGATACGTTATTGAATTTACATGTGGTACAAGACCTGGCAGGATTACTCTCAGCTGTTAGCCATCAGGATATCAGGATATCTTGAGGAAGGAGGTGCTTGGTTACATGGGTTGTTCCACTTGTGACAATTCTTCCAATGGTACACAAATGTGCATTCTTTCTGTATGTGTTTTATATTTCCACTAGAGGCCCAGTGCATGAAATTCGTGCATGGGGAGAGGGGGTCCCTCAGCCTGACCTGCACCCTCTCCAATCCAGGAGCCGTCAGGGGATGTCCTACTGATGGCTTAGGCCCACTCCCCATGGTTCTCTGCTCTCTGCAGGGCCTGGCTGCTTTGCCACCACTGCAGTGACGAAGCCCCCATGCCCTGCTGTCCGCTCTCAAAGGCAGGGCTGAAAGGACTGGGGGACTCCAGTGGGCCTGAGGGGACTGGGCGCCACCATCTTTGTGATGATGTGAGAGTCAATCTGCATATCTCCTCTTTATTAGATAGGATAAGATATTCTGAAGCAAACACACAACTCTAGGAAATCAGTATCTTGGAATCAATGACTTGGAAAAGTGATTTCAAATGTTTAATAAAATACATGTAATAATATCATGGGATCTAGAAGTTACTCAAATCAAACACCTCTTGAAGAAGATTATGTTGTTTATTCCTAGATTTCAATTGTACTAGGGAAACAACCTCATGAAAACATCTTTAAAAAAATTTAAGAAATGAGTTATGGTTCTCAATCAACCTAAATTTGACTTAATGTTCCCTGTATTGTTTTAGTAAAAGTGCTTTTGACAGACCTTTGAAAATCATCTTGACTGTATACACAGCTCAGACAAACTTTGGAACTGATTTATTACTTTGATAAACTAGTTGTCCTTCCTCAATTCTGAAGTTTCACAATGCTATTCCACAAGGGAATTTAAACTAATTTCAGTTAAGTAGGCATTGATGTGCAAACCTTTTTATTTAGCCAGTAGTTATCTATCCTCTTTAGTAATACAGAGTATTGAGGGTTTGTTTCTCCTTTCCAAATAATTGATGTAAGGAGACAATGAAAAGAGGACCTCAGTGTCACATTGTTACTGGAGAATTGAACTTCTCTGTCACTCGTGTGAGTGGGGTTCTTATTATCTTTAGAAAATAATTTTTTTAAGATTCACATGGGAGAAGGAGATGTGGTAAAAGACTTTGTTTGTGTGGAGTTACATTCCTGGGGTTGCAAAGTCCCATGTCCCTTAACTCGGTCCTAGAAAAGGTGCAGCTGGGAGATCAGCAAATCCAAAAGCAAGGCCAGTGTCCAGGTATTGCAGTTGGGTTCAGTACATTCGGTCCAGATTCAGTCTATTAATCTTGAGTGGGTCCCACATGGCTCTGAGCCACAGAGGTGCAGGGAGTGCAGTCCCTGCAACAGCAGAGCCAGGAGCCCGGCCTGCAAGGACCAAATGCCACAAGATAGGGAACTCCCGCTAATCAGAAGTTTAAATATTCAGGTTTCAGACCCTGGCAGTGGACATGCCTATTCTGGCCAATTTCCTATTCCCATATGTGATTGACAGACAGGTAAGCACCTTCCAGTGTCACTCAGACCTTATTGGGCATGCAGCCAAACTTCCTTCGTCCAGTCCCTTCCCACATTGATCAGTGTGGAACAGATGTGGGGGCTGTTAAATTAGCAAAGCTGTATAAATATTATGTATTATTCCCTTTATTCCTTTCCTGTTTAATAATAACCAGATTACTACAATGGTATCAACCTTAGGTGATGCATAAGTATGTCTGTATTAGGGAGCAGGATGGGAATTTATTTTTTTAAATCCTTATTTATTGATTTTATTTTAGAGAGAGAATAAGAGGAGAGAGAGAGAGAGAGAGAAACATCAATGTGAGAGAGAAACGTTGATTGGTGGCCTAAATATGAACCCCAACTGGGGATTGAACCTGTGACCTGGGTTTGCACCTTGATTGGGCATCAAATGTGCAACCTTTTGGTGGACATGATGACACTCCAACCAACTGAGACACACTGGCCAGGGCAGGATGGGAATTTGGGGTGGGAAGAAAGGCTGCCATTCTTTCTTCCTCACATTGTGGCCTTTTGGTTACTCTCTGCTTTAATTTGGTACATGAAAACTGCAAACCTGTAGAATTTGCAGCTGAGCAAGAATGATGGGACAATTCCCCTTTTACTAACAGATTTCAGTGCATGGGGGACTATGCATCCATCAGGTGGAATCCTGACATTTAGTCTCCTTGTGAAACATAATGGTGTGGATTCTCCCCTTCCTTTAAGTCAGCGGTTCTCAACCTGTGGGTCACGACCCCTGAAAATACATCCTGCATATCAGATATTTACATTACGATTCATAACAGTAGCAAAATTACAGTTATGAAGTAGCAACGAAAATAATTTTATGGTTGGGGGTCACCACAACATGAGGAACTGTATTAAAGGGTCGCGGCATTAGGAAGGTTGAGAACCACTGCAAGTTTAAGTAATCCTGATTGAGGGAACAATGACAGGGGGCTAGGTAGGTGACACTTCTTTATTAATCTCACAAAGAACAATACCTAATGATGTGCTATGAGGAAATGGAGTTGATAACCCAGTGTGTTATAGTATGACCTTGCAGTGAAATCCTGAAATCAAGAAAGAGAGCAAGGGACTTTTTAAGGATAAATATTTCTAAATGTCATTTTGATAGTGAAAAGGTATTATAGGTCAAAAATTTGTTTTGCATTTTACCAATTCTCAATGCTCACTTAATTCTCACCATTTCTTTAATACTAATTTCAAAGTTTTCACTCAAATTTTCCCTGGGCTCAGTGATAAATTGGAACCAATATGCAGTGTGTATTTTGAATTACATAAACTATATTGAAGATGGTTCCATTAATTTCTTAAACCCATGTCAGATAATGGAAAACAAACTTGCATCTCAGATCACCTTCTGAAAATGAGATTTTGAGTTAGTGATTCCAGTAATTTAGAACAGGGTGGTGTAAGATTTTTTTCTGGGTTATTTCAGATTACTGTTGTGGTAGAATTGTGTCTGTTTTAAATAAGCCCATTGATAGCAAAAAGTAGATTTTCTGTTTTTAGAGGGGAAATACCACATCCAAAATTTTAGATTTGACAATACCTTACAAATATTCATGGCTACCAGTGAATCACAACTTAGTGTTGTGAAGGATAACAAGTCTCAATAAAATGAACAGGATGATCCATAAGTCTAGTTCTCTGCAGATGCAAATCAGCATGGAGTAGCCAGCACCCAGACCTGTCCATTTTCAGCTAGCCCTAAGCGGTGGGTGTTCCCAGAATTTCATTGTCAATTTAATGGCAGGTTTAGAATACAGAACAACTTGAGGTAAAGAAGACTCAAAACATAGTGGGTTTTTTTTTTTTTAAATTAGGATTTCAGGTTTTACATCTCCATTTCCTAAAGTCATAATTCTTTGTGACACGATTACAGAACTTATTGTTTTATGGTTAGGTTATCTAGCAAGACAACAAAAACAAAAACAATAACAAACAAACAAACAACAACAACAGAAAACCCAAAAAGAAGAGGAGAGAAAAGAAAGGCTTGATTATTAATGTTACATTTCATTATATCTTGGCCATAGAGGGTCAACTGAAATTGACTACAAGCAAATATTAATTCTAAAGTTGGCACATCACCACAGTGGGATAGTACTTTATTAAAGACTTGGTTTCTATGAAATCTACTGCAGTGGTCGGCAAACTCATTAGTCAACAGAGCCAAATATCAACAGTACAACGATTGAAATTTCTTTTGAGAGCCAAATTTTTTAAACTTAAACTATATAGGTAGGTACATTGTTATTAACTTAATTAGGGTACTCCTAAGGCTTAGGAAGAGCCACACTAAGGGGGCCAAAGAGCCGCATGTGGCTCACGAGCTGCAGTTTGCCGACCACTGCTAGAGACCATTGTAAAGTACAAATGGAAAACATGAAAAGATTATGGAAGGCTTTAAGGTCCAAATAGCAATTTTGTCCTATACCCTCAGCTAACCCAGTAGACACTGTAGGAGCAGGAGAAGCCATCTGCGGTTTCATCCTATGAGGGCTAGGTGCCTCTCTGCCTTCCCAAGTACAGGATCAGGGCCAAGATTGTCCCTAGGTAAGGCCCAAAGGGGGAGGTCAGAGGCCTCTTGTGGAACTCACCATGAATTGGTCCCCCAGAAATAGAGTCACTGCTTTGATTGACACTGGTACTGTGAACATTTGCTTCTGTTACAGAGAACCCTGCTGGCTTTACTGGACCACCTACAAGAGGATGGACAGTGAATCTGCAGAAAATCCAAGGTCTGGGCACTGCAGTAAAAAGTTTTTGGGAGTCAAATGATCGGGGAAGACCTATGTTGTCATAGAAAAAGTACAAACCTACCCCATATTTTAAAAAATGTAAAACAGGTACAGGCTTTTGTGGGAATTCTGGAATATTGGCAAACTTTTATACCCTGTTTGGCACAATGCCTTCACCCATTATATTTCTTAGTTAAGAAGGGACATATGGGACTGGGGAGCCCACTTTACAGCAAATATCCTCAAAATGATGTTGAAAAGAGGTCTCCAAGACCTCTTACTTCTCTCATAAACCCATTCCATCATTTGAGTACAACTATGTTCAATAAGATCTTATCACCAATAGCCTCTACATTTTTTAATTCAAAATTAATCTCAGTCCTTATCTCATTTGATCATCAGCAGTCTGACACTATTACAGTTCTTTTAAATTATCATCTCTTTTCTAAAAATATATTTTTTATTGATTTCATAGAGGAAGGGAGAAGGAGAGAGAAATAGAAACATCAGTGATGAGAGAGAATCATTGATTGGCTGCCTCCTGCACACCCCACACTGGGGATTGAGCCCGCAACCTGGGCATGTGCCCATGACCAGAATTGAACAAACCCAGGACCTTTCAGTCCCCAGGCCAATACTCTATCCACTGAGCCAAGCTGCCTAGGGCATTATAACCTTTTTTAAAATACTGGTTTTGGGACACCAACTTCTTTTTGGTTCTCTTCCTATCTTACCTGTAATTCATTTCTGCTTTTCTTTGTTGGCTTCTTTTAGTATCTTGAAATTATAAATGTGAAAGTGCCTGAGAGCTCTGTCCCCTGCCACATCTTCATCTATATACACATTCTAGGTGACTTTGTACAGTTTGATGGCTGGCTCTCAAATATGTTTTTAGCCCAGACTTCTAGTACTTTGTGTATACTTGTATATACTACTTTCAACCCATCATCTCGACTTGCATGTGTTATTATGTATTTGATTATTTATTGTCTGTCTTCCCTTTCAGAATGTAAGCTTCATGAGGACTGAGACTTTATTTTGTTCATTGGTATTTCTACCAGTTGGAACTGTCTGGCTCAGGAGTAAGCTCTTAATTTTGTTGATATGTTACTGCTTTGCTTTGTCAAATAAAATATATGCATTACCTGTGACTCAGTTTGTATTCAAAGAACACAGGCCCATAAGGATGCTAATTTCAATATGAAGGAAGCAGAAAAATGAGGGCACCTTGGGTGTTTATCTCCAGGAAAGTGGATAGATAAAACGCAGTAGAAGCTCATTACAGATATTAGAATCATCTGTTGAGATGTTTACATAGCTACATAGGTAGAGCTTAAAACAGTTCTGAGTAAAAATCAATGTAAATTTCATACATACATTGTATATGTGTGTAATAATTCCATTTATGTAAATAAAAAACATGCATACAAACCAACAATATATTTTATAAGTATTTATCTAAGCACAAAGACATACATTATATGCATAGAATGGTTGCTTATGGGAAGAAGAAAAAAAGAGAAAGTTATATGGTAAAAATGAAGAGATAAACGTGTGAAAAAAATAAATGAACAAGAGAGAAATGGTTTATGAACCAGTAATGATAATGCACTTTGAGCTTAGAGTTATGACTATCTCAAATCTCTGCATCTTTAGTCATACTGGAAAAAAATAATGTTGAATAAACCATAAAGGAGACATTGAGTCTACAAGTGATGGGTAGAGAAGTAGCATAATAAAAAGGTGAAGAACACCATTCTGATTTTTAGTTATTTGACCAAAAATCAAACATCTTGAGAGAGGGAATTTCACAAATCAAATTTTGAGCACCTTAATTCTGCTTGGTTTTGAGGAAAAAACTGGAAAAATAGGTCTATAGGGAACATGGAGCATGATCAAGATTATCTTCTTACCCAAACTGTTCACAGACTGGAAAACATAGCTTCTCAAAACAAAAACAGGGTGTTATTTGGAAGCTACATAGTTGAAAAATATGAAAATATTCATATAGTGGAGCCCAGGGTAAAAACACCAGTTGCACAATTAAAAGTCACCAGTAAAAAACAAGAAAGCACACATACATACATTCAATCTCTCTCTCTCTCTCTCTCTCTCTCTCTCTCTCTCACACACACACACACACACACACACACACACACACACTATCCTATGTTAATAGAATAGCCAAATTTGTAATATTTTGAAATCTTAAGCTAATATTTTATTTTATGCATGCATTTTGTTTTTATGGGAAGCAAAAATGTTTCAGAACACTTTTTTTCCTTTTTTTGTACAGTAGCCACAATTTTCTTAATTTTAGGAAAACACCACTGATGTTTAAAAGTAAAACATTTTATTGTGGAATTGCTTCTCTTATTTTTTCTTCTTAAAAAATTTTTACATTTTGATAATTTTATATATTTATCTATTGACACCTTTCTTAGGGAATTTGGGAAAAGGAAAGAGAAGAAGGGAATGTAGATGAAAATAAGACCTTTAAACTCCTATAAAAATTTTTTAGATGAGGTAGAATCCAAGAATTCATTCCTTCATTTATTTATCAAATTAGAGGCCTGGTGCATGAAATTTGTGCATGGGGGTGGTCCCCCTCAGCCCAGCCTGCATCCTCTCCAATCTAAGACATCCCTCTCACAATCTGGGACTGCTGACTCCTAACCGCTCACCTGCCTGCCGCCTGATCACCCCTAATGGCCTCTGCCTGCCTGCCTGATCACCCCTAACCACCCCCCACTGCTAGCCTGATCACCCCTAACCGCCTCTGCCTGCCAGCCTGGTTGCCCCTAACTGCCCCCCCTTCCAACCTGATCACCCCTCACTGCCCCTCCTGCTGGCCTGGTCACCTCTAACTGCCCCCTCACCGGCCTGGTTGCCCCTCCATGCCCCTCTCCCACCGGGCTGGTTGCCTCCAATTGCTCCCCCCTGCAGGCCTGGTTGCCCCTCACTGTGCCCCCTGCCAGCCTGGTTGCCCCCAACTGACCTTCCATGTTAGCCTGGTTGCCCCTCACTTCCCCCCCTCTGCTGGCCTGGTCACCCCCAACTGCCCCCTCTGCCGGCCTGGTCGCCTCATGCAGCCTGCTGTTTGGTTGTTGCATGAGGGTGTCCTGACCAATTTGCATATTACCCTTTTATTAGTATAGATACTTTCTAAGTGTCTATTCCAGGGGTGGGCAAACTTTTTGACTCGAGGGCCACAATGGCTTCTTAAACTGGACCGGAGGGCCGGAACAAAGGCATGGATGGAGTGTTTGTGTGAACTAATATAAATTCAAAGTAAACATCATTACATAAAAGGGTACGGTCTCCTGCCAGCCTGATCGCCCCCAACTGACCCCCCAACCAGCCTGGTTGCCCCTCACTGCCCCCCCTGCCGGCCTGGTCACCCCATGCAGCCTGCTGTTTGGTTGTTGCATGCGGGTGTCCTGACCAATTTGCATATTACCCTTTTATTAATATAGATACTTTCTAAGTGTCTATTCTATGCCAAGTATTGTGTTACACACACTAGGTGACAGAAGATAAGGTTTTAAAAATATTTTCTAGGCATTACATATTTCTATCTGTGGACCCATGAATCCATCAATGGATATATATGGCTCCACTAACACAGTTAATCAACTACTCTGTGCATTCTAACTCAGTTTTTGTTAACTCATTTGAAAAAAAAATCTCATGATATTCTGGATATGAAAGTCTCAAAATACTTTCCCCTTCTTATTTCCATTCTTCAATTTCTTAAAATTAGAAATGTTCCAAGTACTATTCTGATCAGAATGTGCTGCCATTCTCTACAGTTATTTTGGCAAAGTGAATCAAAGAAGTATCTGCCATTCCACACTTTAGCCTAAACAGATTGTCTGAATCTTCCAGCTGATTGTCAGAGAGGAATGCAGGTTGCCTGCCCACCCATGCCACTTAACAACAGAACTTTGCCCTTGGGCTTTGAAATCGGGAGACCTTGGACTCTGTCAGAGTTCAACTAAAGTGATCTCAGACAGAGACAACAAATCGCCCCCTGGCCCTCCACTTCTTCTGTTTACTTGTCTCAGATATTTCATTAATTTTTGTGGGATCCAAGCATCCATTCCTTAGCTTAGCCCTTGCCAAGTTAAGATAAATACCTTCAGAGACAGTTATTTTGCAACTTTCCATTTTAGGTAAAGCTGATGTGTGCCTTAGGATATTTGTGTGTGTGTGGGGGGGGGGTGGCAAGGTCAATATCATTTAGCTTTCTGTATTCTTTTATCTCTTGATAGGTTTGTTTGTTCTGAGCTCAGGGAAGGCATAATTCCATCTGACCTTAGGTGCTGAATTCACCCTTTCATCCTCCAACTTGGAAATTTGTGTGTCTCATGGAATATAGAGTTGAATTGGCTATGTCCTTTCTTTAAAAATAGCTGTGTTCTGGGCAAGGTCAATATCATTTAGCTTTCTGTATTCTTTTATCTCTTGATAGGTTTGTTTGTTCTGAGCTCAGGGAAGGCATAATTCCATCTGACCTTAGGTGCTGAATTCACCCTTTCATCCTCCAACTTGGAAATTTGTGTGTCTCATGGAATATAGAGTTGAATTGGCTATGTCCTTTCTTTAAAAATAGCTGTGTTCTGGGCGTAGATTATTATGGGAACAGTTTTGGACATTTCACATTCCTTCCCAGTGGGTACCATAAAGTCATGGCCATGAAGGCTTGCCAAGAACAGCTAGTGAGTATCCATATTCCCGCCCAGAGGTACTGTTCTTAGCACTATTTGGCTTGATCTCTATGCTTCCCTCACTGGTTGTCATAAAGTGTTCTGAAGCTATTCTAAGCATACTCTATTTTCAAAGGGCCCTCCACAAGCCTTAGGTGACAGGCAATGGTGAGAGGTGAAGCACAAATATTAATTTATTCTTTTTTTCACTTTATAAACCTGTATGCTTTGGATTATTTTTCGAAGTTATTTATATAATGTCATTACTTAAAAATTTCCCCTTAATTGTTTAAAGAACAGAGTAAGTGGTGAACTATGCAAAGACATTATGAGATTAAAAAAAAAAAGAAAGCCTTGATTTAAAGTTTCAACAACATAAGTCAAATAGAGGTCTCATTCATTTAGGCCACTGGAAGCTATCCAAGGTTTATTTTCAACTTTATTTTGTTAAAACAATTTATTTTTTAATTATCAAAACTGTGTAGCAATATGAAAGGGAACTTTAGGCCATCTCACCATCTCTATATCTATCTACCTTATCTATCTATCTATCTATCTATCTATCTATCTATCTATCTATCTATCATCATCTATCTATCGTCATCTATCATCTATCTATCTGTCATCTATCTAACATCTACCTACCTACCTACCTGCTTTGCTATTCCCTTGTATTTCCCACATATTTTCAGAGTTATATGAAAGTTTATAATCAGCTTTAATAAATCACCTAGCAATTCTCTATTGGGATTATGGCCAGAATAACTTCTCCACTACTGCTTGTACCGTACTCTTACTCTATCGCATACTTGAATACACCAAAACAAATATTTAGTCACTGCTTGCTTCATGTGAGATATATTCCACACAAATCCAGGACATTTCCTCCCCATTTTTTAAACTGGTTGAGCACAAACAGAGGATATTTACTGATATGAAATGACATACACTGTTTTTATAACTTTAATTTAAAAAACTATAGTCATTAGGCTTAGAGATGGTCTTTCTTAGAGGCTATGTACTTTTCTAATAAATTTAGGAATTGGATGAAACATCAAGGCATGTAAAGAAAGAAAGATGAGCTTCTTCCCTTCAAGGCACTCAATTTAATAATAATAATAATAATAATGATAATAATAAAATGGTGGCAGATTCCAACAGCTCTTCCCAGACTTCCAGTCATAAGCAGAAATGCTATAATATCCAGTGTGTTGACCAGGTTTCAATAAAACTACCAGCAGGTAACAGAATTTTTTCCCCTCACTGTCACCAAGACTTTATCTCACTAACCAACTTTTGGACTATTCTTTCACTCTTGATCTCCAATAAATGTGTCCCTAATAAACTGGCTGATTAAAGCTCCTTTATCCTTTTTGTCATTGTATAATTTTCTACACCCTGTGCACTGACATTTAGGAAGCCACACTGACAAATGATTTCTTATTACAGACTGCTTCTGTGCTCACCAACAGTATAGTGTGTTTCCTTTTTGTTTGTTTTGATTTTTTCTCTTTTCAATGACTGAATGATTTGTGGTCTGCTCTTAGTTTCTCCCATTTGTTTTTGGTCCCTGAGCCTTGAAACAAGTGATAGGGACAGCTTTTCCAGAGTCTCTGCAATCTCCCAGACAATTACAACTCAGAACTGTATACACAGTTTTTTTAAATATATTTTTATTGATTTCAGAGAGATGAAGGGAGAGGGGGAGAGAGATAGAAACATCAATGATGAGAGAGAATCATTGATTGG